>NC_051160.1:18485078-18645289 GCF_013339745.2 Dermacentor silvarum | reverse complement strand
CCGTATTGTGGAAATAAATAAAAAATAATTGGAGACCACGCGTGGACGTTCCTTCGTACTGCAGCAGACATGAATAGGCTGATGATGATGAATGTGCAGTTGTGAGTGTTCCGTTACGGCCGGTCTCTAAGGACATAGCTTAGGTCTAGGTTTTCTAAGCATTATATTTCTATAGTTTCTCATTCTCCAAGTATGAGTTCTATCCACTAATGAAGGGCTTGTAGGATGGAGTTTCTTGAGACCTCCTGTATACTTCTACATTCACACAGTCTGGTAGCGTGGCCTGATGCGTTACAGATTCCAAAAAGGAAGCCTCCCATTTGTCCCTATCAACAATTCAGTCAAATGCCTCAAAAGTGAGGGTATTGGGTATGGGACAAACGAAGCACCCTTTGTACACCCATAAAGGTGTTGAAACGTTTAGCGCGTGTGAAACCATAATACCATGTGCTATTGGCAGGTGGCGATGAGGCATGGCCTTAACATAAACAGACGAGGAAAGTTATTCAAAGCATATAAAAGAAGATGGCAAAATTAGGGCGGAAAGAGCTATTCTGGTTCAACCCCGTCGGCACAGAACAGCACCTTGCTGCATGGGGTCTCAATCAACCAGAGTTTCCACTCGACCCATGTACTTTTAAATAAAGAAGATGGCAAGAAGACCGACGTGCTGACAACGGAAACATTTACCAAGCTATGTAAGCCGCAGATACAGTTTGCTATGTTTAGCATTATATATAGCTGGTGTTTTCTTTTCGCAGATAACGTTCAACTATATTGCGTCAGAGCGGCCGCCATGCACTTTTCTGCAATTTGTACGTTTTCCACGGGTCAACTTTTTCTCCGTCTTGAAATGAACGCTGCCGGCATAGCGGATAGTCGATCTGCAGGCATCGCAGACAATACACCTGAGTGTTCGTCTTGACATGGCCATGCTCCTTCTTTACAAAAGTGGCAAACTGTCAAATAGACGCACACTTCCTGGGGTGTCGGCTTGGCACAACGCATTGTGATAGACATCTTTGCGCGAGCGCTGCGAACAATGTCGACGCAGGCTTGGCACTAAGAGAAGCAGCCGCAGAGACTGTTAAACAGAAGAAGGAAAACAGAAATGAAATACAAACCAGCCACAGCATTATCGGAAACAGAAAGAAAAGCAGCTGACCAGCTGTGAGGAAAACAAATAAGGACAAACAGAAAGCCTTCGAACGATGGTAGTATAAGGTTTGGGTGTCTGAGGAGCCCGTGCCAAGCTCCATCAGAGGTAGAGGCGCATAAGCCGCGGCGAAAATTAAAGCCACTCGCGATTTCACGGCTGTCAATCCGGTCGTCTTCTATTGCGCGGCTTGGCTTTTTTTCCGTTGACGCTGCTTGGAAAAACGTCCGCGGCTTAAAACGAACCTTCAGCGCTCGTATTGTCGTCTCCGCGTTGAAAACAAACCGAGACTGCTGCGTGATTTTTATTCTCCTGCCAGAAGGCTTTTAAGGGCCGTGACCGCAGAGTTGTTCTTTTTCAGTTTTTTTTTTCTCGCTCTCTTTATTGACTCAGACATAAAAAGAGATGTTGGAAACAGGAAATGGTCCAGCCACTTGCACTCGTAGCACCCCCTTGTAAAGGAAGGACAGATTCAAAGGGTGCCGTCGGCTTAGGAAGCCCGGATGTATAACACCAGGCCGTGACGAGTGAGCATACGTGCAATAGACAGTAATCAAACGGGCAACCGCTAACATATTGTCAATTTATAATGTATCACCCTTATTTGCAATGTGTGCCGTGTTATGTCAAAATGGTGTTGAGTTATTCCCCTACCCTCGCATTGGGTCACGCTGCAAGCGACTGGACGCATCTGAAAATAACTCCTACTGAGTGACGCTTACTTTACATCGCTTCTTAGGTGTGATCATAGTCAGGGACCTCTTCTGGAGCCCGCATTGTTTCAACCACAAGAGGAGACTTGGAACATTACCATACTATGAAGTACCTGTGCGAATAACCCTGGAGCACGTTGGTAAAGTCCATGCTGCAGCCGTTTCTGTGCTCCATTTCTGTTATTTCTTTTTTTTTTACATTCAAGCTTGCCAGTTTTGTCAAATACATGCAAAACGAATATTCGAACCATCGAGAGTTGGCAAGGCTAGATACTGAATAAGTGTCTATAGGGCTGCCACGGTGCGCCTCTATACGCATGCGCCAATCATGATCACTATGGGGACCGTCTAATTCCAATGTAAAGTCAACGACAAAATATTACGAACCATGAAATCTCAGAAAAAGCTGAATGTCTCCGCAGACTCACAGCGCACAATGCCGCTATTTGCATTTCGGGCCTCGACTAGACTATGCTAACAACATACAGTTTTATTGGCTACTGCTACAGGCTGCTCGGGAATTGAACGTTTTCTGAAATCCCGTGGTCCGTAAACTATTGTAGTTAACTGTACATCCCATCATGGGATTAGCCTCTTGAACGCGCACTGCCATCGTACCTTATTCACACCGCATAGCCCATCCACCGTCTACATAATTTGGGTATTCCAGGAATGTATCACAAAGAAACCTTATTATCAAACAGTAGGTGAAAACACGTGCGCGCTGGCGAGCGAAATTTTTAAGATGGGTTGGAAGGTTAGCCGAGAAAACGGTTCGTCATTCTACTACAGGTTTAATATATACCACAATATCAAAGGATTAAAGATAAGAAAGAACGCCCCCAGTGTCTCTAACTACTGTCTCCACAGACCTGACCCTTGGCTGAAGCTGAAAATCCTACTCCACCCATCCCGTCGTGATGAAACATTACTGTGCCGCCTCTGCTTATGGGTGACTCGTTCCTTATTGCAATGTCAGGCACACCCTTGTTTGACTCGTCCAACTGTGAAGGCACAATCGAAGAAATGTGTTTTTGTCCTCGTTATGACACCGAAAGCGACGTTCTTTGAAGTGTGGCCGGCTAGACCATAGATCATTTTCACAGACGAAGATTTTGAAGCCTAGCTCCACGCATCGGGTGCTTACAAAGTGACACGGACGGGCATTGTAGCAGTTTATCAAAACGAATGGCCTCAGTGACCGATTGTAGGTGTTGATGGGCAACTCCGGGTGTTCGCACTGCTAGTAGAACCCTCTTTCTTTTTTGCTTTCTTTCTTGCGCTCTTGCTTTCTTGCTTGCTTTCTTTCTTGCTTTCTTGCTTGCTTTCTTTCTTGCTTTCTTTCTTTCTTGCTTTCTTTCTTTCTTGCTTTCTTTCTTTCTTGCTTTCTTTCTTGCTTGCTTTCTTGCTTGCTTTCTTTCTTGCTTGCTTTCTTGCTTGCTTTCTTTCTTGCTTTCTTTCTTGCTTGCTTTCTTTCTTGCTTTCTTTCTTGCTTGCTTTCTTGCTTGCTTGCTTTCTTGCTTGCTTTCTTGCTTGCTTTCTTGCTTGCTTGCTTTCTTGCTTTCTTGCTTTCTTGCTTGTTTTCTTGCTTGCTTGCTTTCTTGCTTGCTTGCTTTCTTGCTTGCTTGCTTTCTTTCTTTCTTGCTTTCTTTCTTGCTTTCTTTCTTGCTTTATTTCTTGCTTTATTTCTTTCTTTCTTTCTTTCTTAAGGTAGTAAACCGGAAGTGTGTCTGATTGATCTCTGCACCTTTCCGCCTCCTCCTTCTAAATCCTTACATGTGTTAATGCCGGACAATCTCGTGCAGTACTGACGCAAGCAAGGACGCCCAACACACCGAGCAGAGAACTTGCAAAGAAGTCTGCAGTGAGGTTGAGCCAGATTGATCGAAAGAAAGCCAACCTATATACGACGCGAAATCTTTCAGCCTCTCAAACTCTTCATTGATTGCTCTTCATAACTCTGGGACTTTGACGAACAGGCGCCGTTTCTCTTTGCACGCTAAATTCGTCACCTGCTCGCGAAAAAGCAGTAAGCGTTCCCAGGCGTCGGTCAGCTTTCTGTTCGTTATTACTATAACTACCACTTCAAATCAAGTACAGAATCTTTTCGAAGACTGCATATGCATATGCTTATTCTCTTGAAGAATCGAAGGCATGTACATAAAGATTATTAGTGCTCGTATTAGTATATGCACGTTCTTCGATGCATCAGGTTCCTGACGACGATATAATTGCTCTCGGGTACTCGAAAAGTGAAGTTTATTATATTACGCGCTAACAAACGCCAGAATCTGAAACTGATGCTGCAAGTATGACTGTTCGAGAAAACGTAAAAAAACTAAATAATAATAATAACCCCATAACTGCTCTTCTTCACCAATCAGCAAAACGTCTACTGCATTGACGGCGGTTGGGGGCTGCTGGTTGCCTGCCAGAAACCACGGACCAATCAGCGGTAATTGCTGCAAAGCGAGCGAGCGGCCTCAAAGTCAATCGAGAGGGAAACCACGAAGTACAAGGAATATAATGGAGTCTTCATCTGTGAAGATTTTTCGGTAGGCGTAATGACGTTACAGGAGCCTGGCGAAGAAAGGCAAGTGAATCCTCATTTGGAATGCGTAGCATGAAAGCCCCGCTAGCATCCACCTAAGCCAAGCCGAGTACGATAAAATTTGTGGAGAAAAAAAAAAAAAAAAAGACATGCCTTGACTGGAAAGCGACGAGATGTGAGGTACCGCGGCAATAAGCAAGAAAGAACCAAACGAATGGTGTGCTGCCCAGAGAAAAGAATAAACGTTATCCGCAATCACAGGAAATGAGCAATTAGACCTGAAAACGCGGGAAACCCGAGATATTTCCTCTTCTCCGATGGGAAAAGCGGAAGATCGGGGAGCGGAGAGAATGTCGACGTCTGGCCTTATGCGGCTGCGCAGGGATGTGCTACACGGGACACGAAAAATGAATAAGAGGCACGTGAGCGTGTAAATACGAATATGTGGGAGCCTTACAAGCAAGCGTATGTGTTTGTGTGCATTATTTATTCTTGCGGTGCCCCTTAACGCCATATGCGTACAGTGAATTGCAACTCGTCCAATGACCAGCACTTTGACCTTTAGTGGCGGCCCCGTGGAGTATTGAAGAGTTCTCTAGAGATTGCTTATCGTTTCACGCAAGTTGTCTCCGTTGACTGTTCCACTTTATCTGCACAGAACAGTATTCTGTGTAAATAAAGCTACTATATGGCACAGTAGTTTGTAAAACAAAAAGGAAATGGCCGAGTTGCATTGTTGTCGGGATGCTTGCATGCTAAAAAATGACAGAACTTACGTGAAAATGCGTGTGTAGCCACAGTAAAGTGAAATGAGAAACAGAAGCGTAAAAAAGCAGAACACAACATACCCAGGAATTTTGGACATTGCTCCTACGGCTATATGTCAAACTTCACCGCAATGCACCACCGTAACTCAATGGGCAGCATTTTTTAAAATGATATTTCAAAAGGGACGCCAGAGTTTCAACAACTTTCAGTTAGGAACGTCGAGAGGGTAAGCCCTTCTAACATCATGCACATTTACGGCACTTAATTGGTAAGGTTCCATGCTGCGTTATAGCACTCTTAATTCTGCTATACCAACATTCTGCTATAACACAGCAAATACGTTACGACTAAGTAACAAAGTTCCTGTGACAAACGCTGTTCGTTCTTGATTCATCCGAGATTCAAGTCCACATTTTTTACAGATGCGACTCGCGCAGAACGTCTTCATCAAAAGGTCGCCCACTCCTCTGCAAGATTTAAATGGCAAGTGAGCAGAGACGAGCGAGTCACCAGGCGTGTGAGGGCGAAGAAAATAACGCCTTCGGCGCTCTGACAGCACTTTCAAGAAGGGGGCAGCCACCTTAGCCTTCGGCAACCTAAACATGCACACACGCGCACCAATTCATGGCAGAAAGTATGCAAAGGGACAACTGACACTGAACGCCGAAGATTGCAAGCCGGGTCAATGCGTTTCAATCTCTTTCGCACCACCGTACTGACCGACTCTTCTACCGCCGGCTGACAGGTATACAGGGAGGGAACGCTCCGCACATCCTCTGTTTGGCCTCCGGCCTGACTAATACTTCGTTGAGATCTAGTTACGTGCAGAACAGTGAGACGTTGCAGCGCTATCCGGAGCAATGACACATGTTCGAACACCTGAGTACTGAGCAGTCGCTATGACGACACAGGTCCATTCGCTGACCGTTCGTGATTTTACGTATGGTGAAGATCATCGCAATAGAAACAACAGCAGCAAATTAGCGATGGCAGCTCGCGTTACGCATTTTTTTATCAATGTCCTCGCAACCTTGCTGGTGACTTTCCGTGCAATGATTCCGCTGAAGTAATATTGAATAGGTGCTCTGGTTCCCCAAAATGCTTTAGTTATTCTTCCAAAGATGCGCTAGGAAGTTTAAAACTTGCTATCAATAATTCGCTTCTAGGGAATTCAGCACTTCTATCGTTGCACGCGTCCAAAAACGTCGCATATAGAAGAAGGCTCGGGAATATAGCAACAATGGTAGAGTGGACAGTTTGTTCCTTGCCAATGAATGCAAGCGTGTAGGATCGGAAAGCTAGATTCTACGCTTTCCGTCTCCGTGATCGTCTTTTTGGCGCTAAATTCATTACTGTTCTGCACTTAAATTTGCGAACACAGAAATGGGTTTTCAATGTTCCTTTCTCCATGATCCTACCTTGACACATTAATATTCGCACAACTAACTAGCTCGGTGCTGTGCATCTGCGGATCTACGACCAGGCGCTCTACCCGACTTGTCCAACGGGCAGGGCGCGGGGCCCTAATGTAGCACGTCACCGCAGTGGCGCAGCGCGAGCTGTACTGCACGGAATTAGCAGACCGAGGCACAAAACGGCAGGAAGCGAAGAAGAGCGAAGAGCGAGAAGCGCTGACGAAATTGGGAGCATATCAGTGTCACTCGCCTCAAGCGGCGTGGCGGCTCCCTTTCTAAGTGAGCGGCGACCGGCCGGCCGGCTTTTGACGCTGCAAGTGCTTTGTCCCTGCCGCCGCATTCCAGAGGCAATGGCGCGCGTTCTTTTAGAGCCACAGAGGTGTCCGCTCTGCCGACTGATCGCCCCCTAGAGGTCGCGCTGAGACCGGCGCGTGTCGTTCTTGCTACACCGTCGCTGCTTGTCTTCTTCTTTCTCGTTTTATACAGCATTCAACACTACGCCGGGGTTCACCGGGCGACCGACGCGATCCATCGGTCTTTCTACCCGTGAAGATTTCCTATAGGCCCTCTTTGGACGTCGTCTGCTTTTCCCTTCGCCCTCTCCCACGTGACTCTGACCCGCCGTCCTGTCGACTGCGCCAAATTTCGGCCTACCGGCTCCATCAACGTTTTTTCGAGAACTGCGCTGTAGAGCTTCCACCTCTCTCTCTTATTTATCTCTAAAACTGTTAAAAGAAGTTTATAACACAATTCACGAATTTCAGTGCGTTGTGTTGTCTACGTTGGTTGCCTGTCTCTTAGGGCTGTGACTATGCGGGTATACACAGTCCTGTAAAACGAAACTGCATACGAACACCTCTTTCGTTGCTTCACGGTGGATCGGCCACCTGCTCTAGGCTGGTTTGAATAATTAATTAAGGGTTTTATACCAAGGTTCCACCGTATTCTGGCAGTAATATCAACGTAGGCTAAATATGGCTTTATTAGCATTCCAATGAGAAGACGAAGGTTACGAGAAGGTAATGGAATGCACTTTCTTGTTCGTTCCCTCAAAATTGCGCTATGTCGATTGTCAACTTTCGGCTACATGTGTATCGCTTGTTTCCCGTTACTACGGACATGTGTAATATTAAACAACAAGTCATCACAGCTCATCGCTACTAATTTCTAAATATGAAGAAAAAAAGCTATTGACCTATCTACAATGAGCATGTGTTTACCTGCACTGCTATCGTGTCATTCCATGGACGAATTCCATGCATTCGCATGCTGTGCATCAAGTGATTCGGGTTTCGCGAGTTCAATTGCTCCAATTCGGCTGTATGCTCGCTACAATCGCGCCGCTGTCCTTACAAAAAGCCAATGGCCATTCAGAGAGGACCATGTGCCAACAAGAAGCTTAATCGCGCAGCAGTTACTGCAGAGCGACTAAGTACCAATATGTTTCCAGCACGAATATGTGGGAAAAGGCGATACGGAAAATACTGCTAACTGAAACAGCAGTACGCTTCAAACACATTTTGAGTCCGCAGCTCTCGAAACTACTGATGTATACAGATTATCTGGCAGAATATTAGGCTTTGAGCACTCGCTGACATGAAATATGCAATCAATACATGCCATCGAAGTCCCAAATTGAAAATATATTTTGTGAATATCGTAGATTAATAATTATTTTGACTATTATCCTACAAACCTTGATGTGATCTATGTACGCAGATGGATTGGCAACTGGGGCGAGTTGTAACACTTGCATCGTGAAAAAAAGCAGCCTGAAAGCGTAACACTAAGTGGAGAACAACAGGAACAGCCTGTCCAGTTTGAATGAAGCGAGCAGACGATGAAGCCAGAGACAACTCCAAGGAAGTTAACCGCTTATGCTTAACTGAAATACATAAATAGTATACGAAAAGGTGAAATAAAAGTGGGCGAAAACACAGCTTGCTACCTGCGGCAAGATGTCTTTTTGTGCACTTTTAACTTGTTTTCCGTATTTGTAGATTTAAACTAAACGTAACATTAAATTTCCACTATGCTTTCTGTGTCTTCTCCTAATTGTTGGTTAGCTTAATATTGTCATAACTAGGGTTCCATGGTTTCGGCATATACCGATAAACACCAAAAATACCGATACCGATAAACACTATATATACCGATAAACACCACCGGGGCGGTTTTCTCTGAATCGGTGAAAACCGGGAAAACCCCGAATTTGAGGCGCAAGGAGCGTGCTCCGGTGGCTGACAAATCTCGCCCAATGTTCAAGTCCTTTTCTTTTCAATAAGATTAGGTAATAATTTTACCATCCCAAAAGCATCTCGTTTGAGCAGTTATTTTCACTAGCTGGTGCATTAATTAAACGTACCGAGCATTTATTATGTGTTCAATACAGATGTTTGATGTCAGGTGGGTTATATTTTGTACAGTATTGATACAGTCACATTACAACACAAGCCCCGATAAACACTGATTCTACTCCGGCATTGAAATTACACAAGAAAACACCGATTAAAAGGAAAAAAAAGAACACCGATAAGTAACTTCCGAAATTGAAGAAAAATAAATACCGAGAACACGGAACTGTAGTTATACCGAACCAAAATCGAGTCGTTTGGTTTCTCATGTTCCCTCCTGTTGGTGTTTCCGCCGCAGCTATGAAGCTTGCCAAGCAAGAACTAACCTTTTCTTTCTGAAGCCATATTTTTTAAGAATCTGATAAAGTCATTGAAGTCACATGTCACTCGATTTCTTTCCGTTTTTCCTCCATCTTTCTATCTTCCATTTCTAATGCGTCTTTCACGGACATGTATATGCAAAGTTCACGTGTGTAAGTAGGCAAAATAAAATAGAACGGTATACCACTGGGCGCGAAGAGAAAACTCCAAAATGCTTGGAAGTCGAAAAGTCAAGCAGTCGAAAGTCTTGTCGAGAATAATGCAGGTCCGTTTCGAGAGCGTACGGCGCGCAAACGCATCGATTGACGCAATGTGCCCGATAGTTCTAGCGCGACGTTTTCAATGTTCCTCAGGAACCGCCGAGCGGGCCCTGTACATAGAACCAACCATCGATCTCCGTGATCGTATACGTCGAGAGTACAAAACTTTCCTCCGGGGAATAAGCGGTGACGATCGTTTGAGAAAATTTACAAGCCACCACTCGCGGAGCTTCCAACTGTGTATCGAAAGAAACCAACACGATGTTTCGTGTCGTAGGAATCATCCGGCAACCTTTTTGGGGTCATGTAAGAACCTTTATATATGCAGAAATTGCAAGCTGTTGAGAAGGTATATCTTTTCTTTAGAAGCCCAGTAACATTCGGAAACAGTTTCCATTCTTACAAATTAAGTTTCAAGAACAGAGGCGATCCGTGTTCCTGCTTGGCTTGCATCTATAGGCGCCCTGTTCGAGACGTTCCCTAATAGTTCCACCTTCGAATATTTGTGACTGTAAACGGCTGTAAACGGATGGCATTTGTCGATACTAAGATTCATGGCGTACGGTTTGACAACGAAACAAGCCCTTGCAAGGTTTTGACTCGAACTCGGTATACTGTACAATAGCCTCGCGAAGACCAGTGAAGCAGGTATTGTGTGCGCACTAGCTGCCCGACTAAATATGCAATAAATTGCAGCATTTGACGACGTCTTCAACGACGGTTTAGCATGAGGTCTGTTTAAAACCTAAAGGTACGTCCTCATTTCGTGGCAACTGAGTTCCTATGCGTTATTATTTATAACGTGTGCTGGAAACTTAGCCATTTCAGCTTACCAGCAAACATACGCACACAACATAAAATACATACATAAACACAAACAACATAAAAATACATACATACACACAAACAACCCATCAACACCACCCATCACCGGACCAACCGTCGAGCAGTAGGAGGCCCAGCTGACAAGCCCGAGCCTTGAAGACCAGCATCGCCTGGTGAGCAGGGCCAAGCTATCGATCGGCTCAGGCCCACGGCATCCTGGACTAGGGATGCCGTCCACCTCGGACGATTTTACCGTCTGCTCATTCCTCTAAATAAAGTTTATTCCTCCTCCTCCATACACACAACAAAAACATTTCTAAATACACACACAACAAAAACATAGAAATACACACACACACACACACACACACACACACACACACACACACACACACACACACACACACACACACACACGGCAAAGACATACATGTACATGTGCGCACGATTCCGAGAAAAGGTATGGAGAAAACGGTAGCAGAAAAGTAAAATAATTGTAACGCAGTCTGGAATTCAGACAAGCAATGCATTAGCCCAACACGCGCATGGCCATTGTGGCACAACGTTTCACTCTGAAGCGTATAGGCTGGAAACAGTGTTTCTCTTTCTTTTCCCGGGCCGCCCGTGGCCTCCATGCTTTTGTTTCTCACTGCACGCGTGTATCGTTCGTGTACGCATTGTACATTTACGCAAGTGATGCGCTGAAGCGCCCCTCTACGAAATAATCCTGATTAAACCCAGCACAACGCAAATTCTTCATCGCGTTGAACGAGTGCACAAAAGCTATCGCGTGTACACTTACGTAAAACTGAGAGATGCAGCTGTCGGCCGCAGGCAAGAAACACGTCATCACTTCTTGCGCAAAGTGTCTGCAGCAACCCCCCCTCAAACGGAGAGTGCCAGACGTGTGTCTTCCGCCAGACAAGAAGAAAAGCTGGCAGGACGCCGTCCATTAGAAGACAGAACACCAATTCGTCATGTCACAGAGAAGCAGCGAGTAGCTGCTGCAGCAACTAAACGTTGAGCGAACGAGACGCCCATGGAGGAGGCGGTGCAGCCAAGCGGCAGCTGCCCGCGTGGTCCCCGGCAGCCGGTGAGAAAGCGTTCGCACGCGCGCCTTGCCTTTTGCTCGCGCCGTACAGCGACAAGCGGCTTGCGATCACGCACACGTCTCGCTTTGCCCCCATCGACTATAGACACACACAGGCTTGCAACTCCCACTGAGCTACTGCAGCTATTGCGTGCAGTGCAGCCGAGAAACATTTCGCGATTGACTCCCTCTTGAAGGGGTGGTACTGCAGCACTTATTTTCAATGTTGTGGAGACTTCCAGGAATTTTTCTCAACGGAAAAGGATGCCTTTTGGAGAGTGTGGAGATTAGGTAACACGTGCAAGATATTTTAATTTGGTACTAGACTTATACATGCAGGCGAGATGGCTGTTGCGTTGCACTCCGCTCAGCTCGAGGTCGCCAGTTCGACCCCCGTCGCAGCGGCCGCACTTGGACGGGGGCAAAATGCAAAAAAAAAAACAAAAAAAAAGACGTGCGGGTACTTGGATTTAGGTACACGTTAAATAACTCCTGGTGGTCAAAGTTGTTCGACCAGTGCCCCCAACTACGGTGTGCCTCGTAATCAGGTCGTGGTTCTGAAACGTAAGACCTGAGAATTTAACTTTTAGTTCCGGTGTCATCGACATCATCCCGACGTCATCACACAGATGATAAAGTGCTTCCGTCACATAGCTATAAGGATAGATATGAGGACGTTGCTTAGACTGAAAAAGAGAGAGAGCTGAGCCTTCGCCTCCTAAAAATAGCACAAGGTCTGTTCACTCCGATCCATGACGTCATGCTACCCGGCCCGACTGCCATAGAATCTAATGGGGATGGTCCCGTGTAAGCAGCGGTGATTTCGACGTCACCGCTTTCGTCACGCCGGGCTGACAATGGAAATTTAGGTCCAAGTAGCCATGACGTCATGAAGCAGGAGGCACAGGCCTGTTATCTAGGAAGCGTTGGCGGAGCCAACACCACCTAGATAGCACAAGGCCTGTTGAGTGCGATCCATGAAGTCACGCTACCTGACCATGCAGTCCGGGGTAATTCGGGCGCGTTGGTTATTCACAGTGAAATCTGTTTTATACCGTTTGACAGACACGAGCGCGCAAGAACGGGCACAAAGCTCGAACGAAGCGCTACTTTGAGCGCATTTATTTCGAGAAAAAAACAAAACGCTTATATTAGGGAGTGCCACGTGACGTCCCATACGTCATTTTGTAGTCCTATTCGCAGCTCTGACTGTGCATGCTGGAGTTGAGCGGACCTAACTAAAAGCACAGCTTATCACCGTGCTGGCTATACAACAATATGGCGGCTTCAATGACGTCATTGCATAGCCCGGCCCTTACGTGACATATAGGTACGCGCATTCAAAGCGATTTTTTTTTTTCATTTAAAGAGAGCGGGAAGAGATAGAGGGAAGGCATGCCGATACGGCACTCAATACTTCACTGTCTGATCGCCATGGCAACGATGATTTTCCTGCGGCATTTGTCTTCGCTCCGTGTCCTCGCTCCAACTGTCAGCGGTTTGAGTGTCCTGTGCCCCTTCTTGTGTGTCGGTGTCCGTCAGCGCTGAAACAATTTACCATGTGACCCATGCACTTATTCCTGGGAACCCACACCGAAACTCTTTCTAAAAACAAGTACAATATTAAATCATTCCTGGTATTCACACACTCTCCAGTACTTTTTATGGGGTTTGTACAGCTCGGACTTTCGTTTAACAGTTGAGGTGTCATACGTCGGCTCTCCTTTAAAAGCGACGCAGAAGAGCAATAGTGAGTAAGTTTAAACAACGTGATCTTTCAAACGTGTATTTCAATTCAAGTTCTCGGAGAGAGGTTTCGAAGTGTACTTCAAATACGCAGAACGGTGTCTTAATTTAATTCACGAGAAAATGAAGGCCGAACTCGCTTTTCTTGAATTACGCGACAAAAGCGTCGTCGCCGGCACACACACCATGCAGCGTGTCGTTCCGCATTTCAAGATATTTTCTCAAATTTCGGCAGTTCTGACGCAGGAGTACGTTCTCGCAACGTACTATAGCTGCAGTCCTTGCATCCTCTAGCAAGCAATGTAACCCTTGCTTACTGATAAAAAATTAAGTCGTCCAGAGCAGCAGTTATCAAAATCGCTGACGTCATAGCGAGCTGGTATACGGGAACCTCACCGAGGCGTCGCCCAGCCGTTTTTCGCATGTGCGTGCTTTCTTTTGCGTGCTTTCTTTTCTTTTTATTTTTTATATTTTTTAATGCTGTTCAAGCCAGTCTTCCCGGTAACGAGGGGCCACTTGGCCATTGCAGAAACATATCTCGCTAATACAGGTTGCGCTTATTATCCACTTTTGTGCTATTGTTAACACGAATAAATAAGATGTTACCAACAGATGGCACCGGCTAATTGTTTCCACCTGTGCGACAGGAAAATTTTACCACGCATATCACAAAGGTAAAGCAGACATTATAAAATGACACATTCGCTGACAATCTGCTATGAAAATATCCTTGCGCATGGTGCCCGAACGGGTAATCTAGGGAAAACAGAGTCTTTGCCATGAGACGCAACTATAAGCGCGACTTAACGTTATTTTTGTGCTACGGTGATAAGACAGTACTACAAAAAGACTTGTAGGCTTGTACGTAACTGCTATATTTAACTGATATCGTATGTATACTGTTGTATACTGTTGTTGTTAGTAGACTTGTAGGTAACTGCTGCTGGTATGGCTGGTAAACGCTATAGCGCTGTGGACGTTTAACGTCCAAATGATGGAGGCCTGCAGTGCGCACGTTCTCGGTGAGCTTTCAGGTAGAGATTGCCGCATTTTCTACTCGTGATTGCCCTTCCCATTTAGCGTCCCTTTAGCGTGACATTTCATCCGAGCCAACCTAAAGATTGGTGCTAAGGTATAGGTGAACTGACCCGCATTTCACGCAGCCACGTGTCTCCTAATTCTCTCACGAGCACTAATTTTAAAGCGAGATATTAACACGGACAGCATCTCCGCTCACCCGTCTCTTTCGCAAGAGGAGCGCAATGTGGAATGATGTTGCACCTGTGCTGATGAGCGAATGGTGCTCGAACTATAGGCGCCAACTCTCTGGGAATCGGGCCTCCGACGGGACTGCACCGACGCGATGCGTCTCTTCTATGTCGGTTGTGGTAGGGAGTTGCCTTTACGAAAAAAAAAAAAAAACGCATTCAGCACTAATTGGAATGACTGACAGTCCTGCGTGTGAAGTCTGCGGATGCCGCTGTCCTCAATTTGAAGCAGAAAGACAATCTATTATCAACGCATTCAGGATACTAGATAATCATCCTCTGAGTGAACAGACTATACTAGAACACCATCCCCGCCGATCATCGGCTCAGAAGGCAGCGAAGGCACTCTTGTGCTTTCTGAGAGAGCCTGGTTTGTACGAGCGCCTTTGACTCTGCGGTACGGTCCGTGCGCGCCTCCATACCTCCCACCCTCTCTCCCTTCTTTCTCTTCCCGTCCTCCTTTCCCCAGCGTAGGGTAGCCAACCGGACTCGTGACTGGTTAACATCCCTGCCTTCCTTATCTCTATTTCTGACGGAGAATTTCTATAGGCTATTATTCTTATAGTGGTTAGCGTTACGATACACTTTCTACCGTATCGTGGCATACATGCGTTCGATATTCTTGTCACCTATATATTTTGCGCGCGCGCAGGGTGCTCGTGTTTTCTTTAGATTTTCTCGCTACAGCTGCAGCGGAAAAAGATTAGCACAAGTGGCCGACGACCGGAGCAGGAAAATTGTGGTATGCGGCGCTGTTGTTCCCGGGCAGACTGGTATCTAATGTGCCACATGACTCACGTTTCATAGAGGGAGTGCCCAGGCACTCTTGTCTTCGGAGTGTTGGGGCACATCAGCGTCGCGTGCTGCAATTTATCGGATCGGGTGATCGGTCACTAGTGCTAGTCTTTTTCCGCTACAGCTGTACATCAGACAATGCCCAATGCACTCCAATACAGCCCCAATGCAACTCGATCTCTTTCACCAGAGAGCTGCCGACGGATGCCAAGAAATTGCACCCGCGACCATTCTGCTCGCTTACAAC
The DNA here is from genome assembly GCF_013339745.2 of Dermacentor silvarum. NCBI lineage: Eukaryota > Metazoa > Arthropoda > Arachnida > Ixodida > Ixodidae > Dermacentor > Dermacentor silvarum. The sequence goes on along the minus strand of NC_051160.1, from coordinate 18,629,780 downwards.
AGAATGCCATCCGCTTTCCACCGCATTTCCACATACGCGCGCCAGTGCGAGCGATCAGCAGTCCCAATTTCCGCGGCGCTGCACCCAAGCTCTCGCTCTGAACGATGCGTTCGAGCACGCCGTTTGTGCAGCAAACCGCCGCCGCCGTCCGTTGGCGTGCCGCGATACAGACTCGGCGAGGCGTGAGCAACGGTGGGGTGGGCTGCTCGCGGGGCGAAGGCCCATAAGTTAGCGCGCCGTTGTGTAGCTATACGTGTACGGCGGGCGGTGGCGCGGCGGTGAGTGGCGGTAAATTGTCGCGGCGGCCGACAGGCTGCCCGCCCTCCCGGCTGCGTGCTACCGCTGACGCGCGTCACGTGACCGCTAACGCCTGATGGAGCTTGGATCGCTACCGACATGGAGCGCACGCTATATAATACGGTGGTGGTGCGGTGTTTGGGCAACTGCGGCGTGTCTCATGAGCTTTGCTGAGCACTCCGAGAAAAAATAGCTGAAGCGTTGGAAGACGGTACGTGACGCGGTACTGACAAGTGGTTTAAATGCTACATGCGCCAATTTGTAGAGAGGTTCGGGACGAATGGATTTCTTTACGAAGATAGCCATTTTCAGCTTGTTTTTTGTGTGTTTGTTTGCTCTTTGTTTCGTTTTTGGACGTGACAACTTGCCACGCGCATTGGGATCCTGTTTCCGTTTTCGTGTGCTTTCGTTTCTTGTAACGTGCCCGACCGCTCGCGTTCGTAGTCACTGATTCGGAACGTATACGAATATATAAAACGTAAAAAAAAACTAAATAGAACAAACCTATTAAAGTGTAAACACACGCTGGTCCTAGTTTCGCTACACAATTCTAATTGAGGCTTCCAACAGTAATTACTGGATCGATAGCTGTACATAAAAAGATATGATTAGACCGAAACGTTACTTCGATACTCCTTCAAAAGTAGTATTATCTGTAGTCGTCCTGCGCCATGGCAAAGGAGTGACCACCGAACAATCGAACGACCGTTCGTAACACGCGGGGACATTATTGATGTTAGGCTGGTAGATTTGATCACGCTTTCCTTGCCTTAAAGAGGCAGGCAATTATGAAAATCTCTCTCTCTCTCTCTCTTCGCCCTCTCTCTACACACACTCGCACACTCTCTCTCTGTCTTGTACTCGGCAAATGCCATAAGCCAAGGCAAGCGCTCCAGCAAATCATCAGAAAAGAAAGAAAAGAAGAAGAAGAAAGCTTCAAACGAGAGCAATCACAACTTTGAATGAGAAAAAAAGTAAAACCTTCAAGTTCCCGTTGAAAGGAGGGGCCGACGAGTGGTGTGTTTATATCGACCACACCTACGCGTTTCTCCAAAGCAAGCGAATCAAGTATACACCTACTATAAATTAAGAAAATAAAAAGAAAAGAAAGAGAGAGAGCGATAGACTGAGAAGAGAGTGGGTGATTACGTCGAAGGCCCTTATATACAAGTCGAGAGAAACGGATCGTTTGTCGAATTGCGAGACGGAGTCAACTCGTCGCCCAAGCGAACACATCGCACGCGTGCGAGCGCGGCGGCGCCCATTAATGCCAGGAAAGTCCACTGGCCGGCCATTCACGCGGCCGCTCCCGCGACAGATCAATCAAAGCCTCAGTCGCAGCGCATTGGCCGCCGCCGCCGCACCAAAAACGCCGCAACGCGCATAACAGCGTGGCGTCTCGGCAGGAATCTTTACTTATACCGCCGCGCAGAATGCGAGAGAGAGAGAGAGAGAGCAAACGATATACGCAACCGAACAACACCAATCTTACGCACAAATAAAACCGCCAGTGCACGTGGCTTCGTTGTAGGAACGAGTTACGACAGACCGTGAACACCCCGCAATGGTTATGTATAACCAGCGCGCGATCGTGGGCATGTCGCGCTTGCCGGCCGCCAGGGGAATCTCGTTGATAGCATTCCGCATTATGCGTATTTCGGGATAATACGTTTTTTTGTTCTTTTTCCCGGCCAATGTCTTACAGGAGCAATGATTACCGGATAATACGAATTTCGGATGATACGTTTTATATGTCCGGTTCCCGTGGAGATCGTATCAACGAGATTCCTACTGTATATCTGACATCTTGTCAGAAAAGCAATATCATAACGCGGCACACATTTAGTAAGCGCTGGGGCTGTGCCAGAAAACCATCTTGGAATAAAGGCGTTACGTCCCTTTGTAGCAACAAAATTTATTGGCATCATCATCATCAGCAGCAGCAGCATGCAACTTGTCAAGCTGCGAGTGGGGCCCGTATTCGGGTATCGGCATTCGCAATGGTAGAAAGGTATGCTAAAGTATATTTTAAATCTCTAGTAGTGCTGCGCTCTGTCAGACTTTATCGTAGAAGCCAGCATGCTTATACAGGTCTGAACGCTCCCAAACTGCACTGACAAATGCTTAAGGAAGGCTAACTCCTGGGCCAGTTGGTCTAGCGTATAGCGTTTCATACGATGTTACCTTGATAGAAAACTGGCGCTGCGACGCTGTCATTTTGTTGTATGCGTGGGAAATGCCGGTATGCAGTGGCTTCGGATTGGCATCGCTTGGAGAGCCGTGGACAACTTCCAGATTAAGCGACCACAGATACGCAATCACAAGAGAGAGAGAGAGAGAGAGAGAAACGAGAAGGAAAAAAAAAAACACCGCATATCCACGGGGTGAATGATGATGAGTGGGCGAAGCTCCGGAGGGAATCATCGGTAAACCGTGAATCTTCCGTGTAATTCCCCCAGTCTCGCCGCACTAAATCGAACGATTGACTTCCATCAATGACACGCGCCATATGTGACGTCATTGCTATTTTATAACAGCGCCCTTCATTATAATTGCACCATCTCCCGCTTAAGGGGACGCTAGCACAAACGCGTTAGAAACGTGCAGTACTCTCTAGTAAGGGGAGAGGCCACAGCGTCTTACGCAGCCGTTTACACATGCCGGAACGTGCACCGCGTTTGCCGACGCCATCACATGACTGCTGAGAGAGTATAACCCCCGTATTCATAAACGCTCCTCGACTTGAACTTGACTTGCCACCGCCTTCAACGCGTTTCGAACGCGCTGCCCTAGGCGGTGGCAAGTCAAGTTCAAGTCGAGGAGCGTTTATGAATACGGGGGTAAGGCGGAGAGGCCACAGCGTCTTACACCAGCTTCTTACACGGGCCGTAACGCGCTAGCACAAACGCGTTAGAAACGCGCTAGAAACGCGCTAGAAATGCGGCCTTTCGTTAATGTTGGGTATTTATTGCCATCGTGGTGCGTGTGTCCATGTCCGCTTCGTGGCGTAGTGGGCTAACGCCGCGCGCTCGGAAGCGAGGGGTACCTGGTTCGATTCCGTGCTACGGACACAACTTCGGAATTTTTTTTTCTCATTTTTCTCAGACTGGTTACACACTACTACTACGACGACGGGGACGAACGGGTGCCCCTAAAAGTAGACGTGGCTACCTACTACGACGACTACTACTACTACTACAGAGGAGGGACAGACCCACACCCTAAGGAGCGTCGCCCCTAAAATCACAGCATACCCACTAAGTGAATGATGATGAGTGGGCGAAGCACCGGGGGATCATTCGGGTAAACCACAGCTACGGACGCGAGATAAAGAGAGCGCGCGTCGGGAACGAGAGAGAAAATTACACCATCTTCCCGTAGGGGAACCCTGAGTAGTATGCGAAGCAGCCATGGGGTCGACTCAAGGTAGTTTTATCAGCTGTATAAACTTGGACATGCAGCAGCACCAGCAACGCGCAGAACTGTTGTCGACGCCGTCGGCGTTTTGCCCGTGTTCGCACCGAACGCGCGCAAAGTGGAACCGGAAGTGGAACCGGAACGCCATCTAGTGAACACTTCATAAAACTACAGGTGGCTACATAATACTACTACTACTACTACTACTACTACTACTACTACTACTACAGAGGAGGGAACGACCCACACCCTAAGGAGCTTCGCCCCTAAAAGGTAGGAAGGTTAACCAAGGACGTGCACGGTTGGCTAACCTACGCTTGGTGAGAGGGAAAGCAGAAAAATAAATTAGCGAGGAGAAAAATAAAAAAGGCAGTCAATCACAGAGTCAGTCGCAGAGGAAGGTTCACTGTCACAAGCACTCGTACAGTCCAGTCGCCTTCAAGAAGTGCAGAAGGGCTTTCATAGCTTTTTTTTATTATATGGTATTTAGGAGATGTTGACGCCTTTAATTGGCGCCGGCTACTCTATTTCACATAGAGATATAAAAGAAAAAAATAACCTACATCCTTTAAAATTGAATGTCGACTCCAAATCACGTTAACACAAAGTCCAGTCACATAAGTACACTACCACACTAATACTAAACGCCAACTCAGAAACACAGCCACACAAAGTTCAGTCACAAAGGCGCATTAAGGTAAATACAAAATCCAGTCACATAAGTACACTAATGCCACACTAAAACTGAAAGTCAACTCAGAAAAACGGCACAAAGTTCAGTCACATAGGTCCACTAAAGTAAACATAAAGTCCGGTCCCGTAACTGTATTAAAATCGCGGCACATAAGATAGCATGGATTCGATTCAAATGAAGGTACATGAACCCAGGTGTTGAATTGGCCTTTCGCATGCAAGAATGCATAGGCCATGGTCCAAGGATATTTTCTTCCGAGAGCGCTCTGTTATCTAACAGGTTGAGTTTAGCTTGGAGAGTACGTCGTTGAGTGTCAAAGGATGGGCAGTGACACAAAGGTGCTCTAGAGTCTCATCGTACGCGCACAAATTGCACGCCGCACTGTTGGCTCTTCCTATCAGGAACAAATAGGTGTTGGTAAATGCGACGCCCAACCACATGCGACGCAGTAAAGTTATTTCGCGACGGAAGAGTCCAGGTGGCAGGCGAAGTAAGTCAGGGTCGAGGGAGTGCAAGCGTGAGTTGGTGAAACCCGGTGAATTCCATCGTAGAAGTGTGATGTGGCGAGCAAGTTCTTGAAGTACAGAAAATAAGATTTGAATCAAGCAAGGAGCTCAAGCAAATGTGAGACAGGGTCGATAAAGCAGAATAAAAAAATAAAGAGAACATTAATTCAGTCCCGATTTCCACAAGCACAATCGCGCAACGCACTGTCGGATTTCACGATCTTTTCTTTTTTTTTCCTCTGCTTCGATGCAGTCGTAGAAGACGGGATTCTACTACGAGCCGCCCCCCAAAATTCGGAAAAGGCATACACATTGTTCCGTAAAACACCTTAATGTCCATAAGATTGTCGTTTGTCTCCGACGTGTAATGAAGCTGTTCGGGAGTGCAGGAAGAGAGAGGGGAGGGTGGGGTGGGGGATTTCATCTTCTGCTTAAAAATCGCAGCATATTGAAGACGAGGTACGTCTGCAGAACGAGACACATTGACTCCCTGCGATTGACTCTTATTTCTACAGTCGCCCCTTGCCGCCAATGCGGAGCGATTTACCAATATACTTATGTGATACCGACTAGGCCCGAATTTACGTTTTATCTTCTGCTCCGGGGACTTCTTTCACGCGGCCGAAATGGACAGAGTTGAACCAGACGGTATGCATAAAATATGGCGAGATGTTCATCGTGACACGACGAGCGGCATGACGACCATAATTATCACAATGTGTTATACGCGTGTGGGACATGTAACTGCTTTGCATTTTTGCACACCCGGCTTTCTTTCATTTCCTTTCGTTGAGTAGCACTGACAATTGGGCTAGTTGGTACGGATGCATGGCTTCAGAACGGCGCAACAAGGAAGACGAAAAGACGAAAGAACACACGAACATAAGCGCCGTTCTTTTTGTTCAAACCTTCGTTCAGCTGGGCAACTACCAAGTAGCTGCCGCTTGCGCTCGTGCTTGTATGATCACGTATGCTGCAGTAGGTTGCGTCGCCCCGCGATTGACTCCGCAGTTTTGCAACCGCCAAATGTACATGCAGCGCGAGAAGAAAAAAAACGAGAAAAAAAAAGATTAAGAGAATGTCGGAATCAGTGACCGCCATGGAGGAAGGAAACAAAACAGGAGAGGCCCTGACGTCACATTTTTGAAGCCGGAAGTGCAGCCATGTTGGTGTGCCACCTCTCTTTGCGCCTCCAATCAGGGGTTCTGCAGCTCGCCGGAGCAGATGGGCGCGAACTTTGAACTTCCATTGTTACGAGCCACCAGAAGTGTGTGCTGCTGACGCGCGTCAACACAAAGCCTACAAAACTTCTGTAGCAGTTTTAGTGAAGCAGACGCGATCCTGTGTTTCTTCGTGGCACGTTGAAGAAGAAAACGAAGACCCGCGCCGTGATTGCTTCAGTGTATCTATTGCTGGCTGACACTCACACTCGCAGACCCAAAACACAACTTTCAATATCACACACCTCGCGAACAAAAAGTGCTGCAGGAAAGACACCGGCGGAAAAATCTTATCTCACTTTTCAGAGACCGAGAGCAGCAGCAAAGCTTCAGGAGCGCGGTTGTCATGGCAACGTTGACATTTGGGGTACCCGTCCCAGTGCTCCTTTGCGAAAAACAGCACGTGACTTCCGCCACACCTTCTCCAATACGCTCGTGCTGGCCAGGGCCTCTCCTGGGGTTTCCTTCCTCCATGGTGACCGCGAATTCCCGCTGTGCCCGAGGTGTTTCTGATTAAAAGCCGCACTTTCGCACCGGGGGTCCCGTATGTACCGTGTGCAGACAGTGATGGAACACACCGCACTCGCATATACGAACGCCAAGCGCGTGCCGCCACTCGTGGTGCAAGTATTACACGAGCTTCCATCTTGATTTTGTTGCTGTTTTGTTTTCGTTTTTACGATTTCTATTTGAAAGCTACACCCGAACGACTCGTTCCGGGGACGCAAGCGAGAGGTCGCGCAGCTGCAGCAGTGTCCCGACCTTCTTAGGACTACCGCGTGCTTACTATGTCCGTAGCCAGAGGGCGCAGAGTTCTAGTTTGTTGCTTAGCGAACATGACTCAATTGTAAATGCTTTATCTATATCCTGCTAAGATTCCTTGTACAATACATTGCACATTGCCTTCTACATCTTTTTTTATAAATTCACTGGCAAGTGATTACGCAAAATATTCATTCTGGGTATAAAGTACCGTGCATGTGTAACTGTATAAAGAAGTGTTTCACTCATATTCTTGTCATCCGCTTTCGAGGAATTTGACACTCAATTGATCTAGACCTCTGTGTCATCCCAGACCGCCGAAAGCAAACTCGAGGTGTGTTTCGAAATCACTGAGATTGCGTGAAAATAGCGGATGCGCCAGCAACATTGCAATGTACTACGCGTAGTTCCAACTTCATCTCTGCGTTAAAGCAAAGAAAAGCAGTTTTTACCATAACAAGCATGAGGAGATGAGGAGATTTTCACGTACATGGAAATGCAGTTTTTGACATCTAACCGTGGTATACAAATTTTAAAAATTGTTTTCCAAGTTCATAACATGACAGTAGAAAATAAAAACCAACCTGAATAGCGATTATATCACATTGTTCTGTTCGGGTCTCAGGAGGATATACACTCCTCATTCGACATCCCGATTCGACGCTCATCGACATCTGAGGCCGAATTCGCGAAACCTTTCTTTCGTATGTACTGTTTGCCAATAGCCGGGCCGCCTTTGCCGTATACACTCCGGGACACTGGAACTTGTGAGGCACCATCTATCTATATAGGAAGCGTTTCACCACTACATTTTTTTTTCAAGTTGTCTCATATATTAGTGTAGATAGGAGAAGCTGAAATGTCGCACGGGCATGCTGCCTGGAGAGGAGCTTCACTGCAAACGTGGACGCTCTGCCCGTTAGCTTCGGAAAGCAAGCGACATTTCTTCCGTGCATTCTCCATGCCGTAGCCAAGTAAGCGCATCCAGTTTACGTAATGTGTCCCGCCTACCCATTTTTGTTTTATTTTTGACCATTTTGGCAGTGGAAGCGCCAGCTGATCAGCACCCATGCCCGGATGACCAGCGCAAGCTGGAGGACTTGCTCAAGAGGACGGCTAAGCGCCAAGGCTTCCAGCACTAAGGGAGCCTTCCTATATATAGAACGAAAACAACCGTCTCCTAAATAAAAGTTTAATTTATCATCATGATCTTGGTCCTTTCTACATAACTGCGCGGCGCACTTCCAGTGGTGGTATATTGCAAGTTCTGTGTTGGATGATTTACCGAAGTCACGTGCCATAATCAGTGACGTTTCAGGCTTTCGTTTGAAATTTCACCTGTTTTAGCGCCATGCAGCTGTTTGACCCTCTGCGGGCACGGTTGCCAACGCTTGATATGTATATACTGTGCTTGCATGTCGGCAATGTCCAAATGATGAGGGGTCCCTTAACCTGCCGAGACCTTAACACAACTACGGGACATAATCGCTCTTCAAGTGGTTTTCATTGTCTAAAATGTTATGTTACGAATTTGAAAAACAGTTTTTTGAAATTTATATACCACGGTTAGATGGGATAAGGTGCGTCTCCATGGACGGGAAAAAAATTATCTCCATCCTCTCCTCATGTTTGCTATGGTAAAAAGGGCGTTTCATTGCTTAAACGCAGAGATACGAAGATGGAACTACGTGTAGTACATTGTCACGTTCCTGCCGCGTCCGGCATTTGCACGCTATCTCAGTGATTTCGAAACATACTTCAAGGTTGCGTTCGGCCACCTGGGACTACACAGAGGTCTACATCAAATTAGTGCAAAATTTATCGAAAGCGGATGAAAAGAATATGAGTACAGCACACTTATTACCAATTACACATGCACCATACTTTCTACCCAGAAATAATCTTTTCCGTAATCACTTTCGAGTGAATTTCTAAAAAAAGGTTGAAGGCAATGTGCAATATATTGTACAAGGGGATTTAGGAGATTAACACAGCCCCACAGTCTTCTTTCTGTTTGTTTAAGCTTCGGCACAGGAACATCTCACTTATACTGCAGTCATTATGTTTAAAATAAGACGTAAAATACGTTACGCGCTGGCAAATTCAAATTTTATTGTCTTCCGTCGCTCTTGTGCGTTCAATGAATGCGAAACCATCGCAAATTACGAGTTATGCAGATTGAGTATCCTGCTCCGAGAAACATAAACAGAAAGCGTTGTAAACCTGTGTGCCGGACTACACTTGGTGGGTGCTGAAACACGCATGCGCCGAGCCTTCAGCCCTAAAGCTTTTGATTCATTGCGACACGACGCTGTCCGCAGGTACAATATTATACTCGATGTCCAAAATCGCGATTGGCTAGCGTAAGAGTTCTTTTTTCATATTTTCACGCTTAAGCTATGCGTCCCAGCCTCCTACATTTTTAGTAGGCCGATGAGTCTTCCACATTACAACAAATTCTTTGCCTAATCATCATCACCATCATCATAATCATATTCGACTCTGTGTACAAGCTGCAGAGTGTGACGTCACGAAAAAGTTGTGGAGGTGGTATCATGACATTACGTACGGGATAAAAAAAAACTATTCGACAAAATCTACTGGTTCAAATTTTCATAGTAGGCAAGAATACCACGCGGCGCTAAGTTTTCAAAGGTTACTTTGCAAATGCTTCTGCTTGTAGCTGCATGTTTACAGGCAAACTGCGTTTCTCTATACTATGAGTGAGTCTATGAGTGAATACATTTGCTTTGGCTAAAGGGGGGTGGAAAAGTAGACGATTAGCGATATTTCGTCCACCGTACAGTTCGATCATAAAAAGCTAGGAGTACACGCACGCGAAGTCAACGCTAGAACATTGCCACTATCTTTAGCGTTTAAAGTAAAGAGCGTTTGCAACTTGGCCATGAAGTATACGTATATACACGCTTGGTGCGCTTCCGCTGTTCGGAATAATTCCCCCGTGAAATCTGCCTCCTGCGAATAGGCTTTCGGGGAACGCTGAACATCGAAAGACGTATAACGGACTTGAAAAAGCAAGACATGTAGCTAAGATATATACATATATAAGAAGCAGTTTAAAGCCTTCGAAGTGTTCGTGCCTGCACGGGCGGTTCAGCAACAGCGTCCATTCATCTGCCAACCTCCCACGACGTAAATCCCGGGAAGTGAAATTCAAGTTCTCTTCTTTCTTTTTTTTTCGTTCTTTCTTCTTTTACCTCGACGTTGTACCGAGACATCCATCTCTATAAAATGCACGATCCGGGCGCACACAGAAGAAAGAATCCATCGCCGCCGCCGAAATTCCAGGCGCAGCCGCTTCTCCAGAGCAACCCGACTCTCACCTCTTTCATCTTCTGACCTTTTGTGTGTCGGTGTGTGTGTGCGTTTTGGCGTAGGACAAACGAACCTTGTACGGCGTTGTACGCGGCTCGAGTTTGATTTAAAGGATGGCCGCGAGGTGTCGCCACATTTATTGCCTCTTTCGGAGCGTGAACGCAAGAATGTTGCGATCCCTTGAGGGGGGAAGCTTCGTGCCGCGAGTTTCCTTTCAAGGTTGCCATATTCTTCATATCGTGGTTCTAAGTGCGAAAGGCGCCACTATCTGAAACCGCAGTAACTCTATACAGTGATGCGTATGCTTGGCCAAGTGTGTGTGTATATATAAACGCCATTAATTTTCTGGAAGAGCGCTCGACAGTCTAGACCGCGCGTGGGCTCGAGATTCATGCCACACAGAGTGTTTCTTGCTTTTTGTTGCTTCTCGCACGATGTTGAAGAAACTTGAAGAAGGTTGAACGACCCCTTTTCCATTGTCTGGTCGGTTTCTCTTGTTTCGGCTCTCCGTTTTGAAACTAAACTCGAATGCGAAAAGAAAAAGATGCAAAAAAAAGGTAACAGAAATAACGCTGGCCAATTTGTTACCTTAGAACATACTAACGATGAATTTTTGCTTTGGGCACTGGTGCGAGATGGAAAAGGTAAAACAAAAAAAAAAAAACATTGGGCATTGTGAAAGGTATGCAATCCCTGTAAAACCTACCAGTCCCACTCAGTTTTCTAAGCGCTTTGTCCAAATTAATTCTTAGTAATATGACATGAAAAGTCACAGGCGCGCAATCACAAATCACAGATAACGGCTAATTGAATTCGCAAAGTGATAGTTCACCGCATGAGAGACACTTGGCACAATTTTTTTTTTCACGAGGATGTCTCGATGGGCTAGAACCGCAAGAGGAACATTGACTAATACATGCACGTAATTCCTTTTTATCGCTGTTAGCTATCGATTTTTTTCAGTATTAATTGACACAGACAATAGCTATTTAGCGATTGAGGATCGTTGGTGTGCGGATCACGTGATCGTCTGTGATTTATCAAAGGTAATCCACCATTGGGCGACATAGCTTGCACCGTACAAACTTCTTTACGTAAATTTTGTTGCTATACAATTGACTTTTCGTTGCATTCAGTAGGCTTTCTATTGAAATGTTATTGAATGTCCTGCATAATTTTAGCAAGGGTGTTCATTGATAACACTAAGAAATGAACGAGTAGGCTACAGTTATTACAGTCGGAGGTGTATTGTGTTACCGTTGCAAGTTAAATTCTTCCACTTTGCTGCGACGTAGCACACGCACGAATTTGTCGACAGCGTGAGCGTTTCAACTTTCCTTTACAAAAAATTTGTGCTATTAAAAATTTATTGGTGAACGTCAGGAATGCAACTGAAAGTGAATGTTCCGACCATTCGTTAAAACACCTCTGAGAATTTTATTGACAAATGTTAAAAATTGGCGTTTCATTTGTTGCGAAAAGCTATTGTGAAATTTCGCATTGAGAAGTTGCTGTTTTATCATTGGTAATGTATTGAATGTCAACGCCGAACTTATATTGAAATGCCATTGAAATATGGCGCTACTTGTATTGGGATAGTTAAAATTGTCCAGGGCTTTATCATTGGAGTGCACTCAAAGTGTACTGTTCTGTGAAGTTCTTATTTGACTATTGACGCAGTCCTTGTATGGTGCTTGCTTGTGAGTTCGTCCTGGTTCGGGACGAAAATGTTCCTCACATGCGAAGCTTGTCTTTTGAAATCGCATTTGCATATTTAAATCTTGGTGCATGGTAGTATGGTTGCGACTTCTCTATAGTCTCCCTGCTCTGGATCGTGCATCATATTCAGTTTTTCGCAGTAAGTGAGACCAGTGTAGTCTACACTGGGTGTCTAGTATATACTGGGTGTTTAGCCTACACGCACGAATATAGTCACGAGGCACTTTTTTTTTTGGTATTTCGCGGGCTTTCTTTCATGCTTGAAAAAACTTTTATGGAGCACGTATTGAACAGCAGAAAGCTGGAACAAAAATTTTTCGGATAGTCTACAATTTTCTTTAATCGACACTTTTGCTCTGAATATAATATTTGAGCAGTTAATTAATTCATAACCATTAGTTATGTAATTAGACGAAATACAAATAGTCTGACTTGCTCCGAGCCACAGTAAGCAACACAACCTCGGTTCTGCCCAGATACGTGGCACTTGCATACATTTTTTTTAAATTTCGGCAAACGTTACAGGGACACATGACATAGGCTGTGGACGCCAACAAGCTCAAATTAAGACGCCTCACTGCTTGCTATGACAATTCTGTTCTACAAAACACCATGTTGTCTACACACCTACATACGGCAATAGTCTGGGTGCATACACGTAGGAGCTAGCGTCGTATTGAGCCGTACACAGTTACTAGAAAGCGTGGTCATCCAGTCACCATTTGTTCCTTCTTCACCGAGTTGCACCAGATTATGGATCTTATGAACCGTAAAAGCTCTTGTTTATTAGCTAACACTTCGGACGCTTGTGACTCTGTGCTCGGGTACTCTCTGGAGATGCCCGTCTGCTTCGTCAGCGTCTTCAGTATTCTTCGGGCACAGGTGGGTGTCCTTAAGTGGGCGTCGTACCCAGCGTCTGAAACTCCCGTAGTTGCCGAGCACCAGGCCGGGAGCGCGCGTGTACCAATTTCACCTGCTAGGTACCCGGCGTCAGCACTATTGAGTGCCTCCCACAGTATACCGCGGTATACTGTGTGGCATCCACTGCGGTGGGTACAAGGGGCGCCCAGAGACCCTCGCAAATCTCTATTGAGCCGGCTTTCGAGACGAGAACCCACATATGAACCACCGAGCGCAAGGTCGTGGTACATCTCTAACCATTAGAAAAAACGAAAAAAAATAAAAAAACTGGAGGTTTCCGGCGGCACCAGGATTCGAACCCAGTACCTGCCGCATACGAGGCGGACGCTCTATGCCATTTCAGACGTGGCATGAACAGCCGCGTCTCCTTGTAACGAACCTCTCCAGAAAGAGGAACTAAAACAAGAAAATCATCCGCGTGTGTCATTCCTCAGCAACAACAGCGAGTACCTACAACCGTATAACCAGCCGCAGTAAATAAGTGCGTATCCCTCGTCGGCCAATAAACAAGCGTCGGTCGACGGATGCAAACTCTTGGACCCCCGTCAGGGGGAAGCGCATATTTCCAACACTCGCTTCTTTTGTTTCTGCCCCTCTGTCAGACATGCCTGGGCAGGCCGTTTGACGCAGCGCGCTGTACATGCATATACGGGTGCTGGCTCCTTCCTCGCCTTATAGAGCGTCGCGTATCACGCCTACTGCTTCTTCGATCACGCACAGCCTGCTGCTGCTGTCGGTCCCGTGATTACGTCTTCAGCCGCAGCTGCGAACATCGCTGGCGCCTCTCGGGAGTACGGTCTTAGAAATCCCGCGAACTCTCTTATCGATATATAGAGTTCCGTGTGTGTAACGTTGCTACGATGCGTCCGGCGAGAAAGATTTACGTTCGCCGTGTTTACCGTGGAGCAAGCGGCTCGTCTATATGCAAGTGCTCTCACCGCGCCCGCTGTGATGCCGACGAGAGCGCGAACGGGCTATGCCACCTTCCCTGCACGAGCACGCTCCCCTTGAATTTCGGCGAAATCACGTTGCATTTTCTTTTTTTTTTTTTCTGGCTAAGGCAATCTTAGGTTAGGACGAGGAATTGTTTCAACATATACCGATCGCGCGACGGGGGCTGAATAATGGGACGAGTCTGGCGCCGCAGAGCGCTAAATGTAAGGTTCCGTGATTTCAGCGCCCAAACTGTTGTAGATATATGGACAATAAGAGTGCACGCGCCAGAGCACTGCCTCACGGAGCACCACGTTAAAGTAAAAACATCTCCTAACTCTGGGAGAGTTGTTTGCTCTGTAAACATCCTTTAACTGGAACGGTCTTCCTCGCAATATCGTTGCCATCACCTGCTCATGCATCATCTTTTTTTCTGAGAATGTGACAGAGCGCCTGTCGACGCAATGTTCTGCGTCTTTATTCTTTCTTTCTGTACACTCATCCCTTATGTAATACCCCTTCGTGGGTGGTTTTAAGGTAAATGAATGAATGAAACACTTGAAACTTCAGCGGGGAACTGCATGCCAGTATTCAAAGGCATGCGTTGACAATATTTTGCTTGAATGGTCGGATAGATTGGTTTGTAAGTTCAAGGTCGAGACGTTGTAAGTGCGACAACCCCCTCATGTGTGATGTGCGTGCGCGCGTGTGTGCGTGTGCGTGGACTTTAAAACAATTGCTTTAAAAAAAAAAAACCCTATCGCGAAGAAACATGCATCAACTGAGCAAACATCGTACACGTACTAGCGGTAGTCTTTAATACCTTGGGGTGGGGGTTAAAACTGAAACGTGTGATTAACTACTAAATACGCTATAACTTAATAACTAGCAGCTCCGTATAGCGCATATCATAGGATTATGACCGCCAGTTTAAAGCTCTAGCTGTACAGGCAAATGAGTAAAGTTACGCGGCAGAAACTTTCCCCAGAGCTATAGTTGAATCGCTTGACCTTCCGATAAAAGTCCTACAAGGTACCTCGCGTGTTTGCAAATACTTATTAATAGCAGAAATCATGAAAGACATAGAAATCATAGAAAACACGGCATGGCTTGAGTGCTTCGCGGGGGACACGTGACGTCAGCGGCTAAGAATAGAACGGCGTTCTGCGTGATTCACTCGCGCAAGGCGACTCAACAGCCAATGGGACTGCGAGGAGCCAAACATCGACGCCTGTCTTATACTTACAAGTATAGAAAATGCTGGGCGAGTCGTTATTCCAAACTGAAGAAGGATGTAGCGCGACGCACAGAATGATGACGCAAGCGCAGGTCTGCAGTCGTGCCGTTATTCTTTCTCGTCCCTTGTGTATAAAGTACGAGTTAAAATACACTCCGTTATTTACAGGCGTCCATCTTGACTTCCTGAAGTATTAAAGCACCAAACAGACGACGCAAGAAGAGACACGGACGAGCGCTTAACATGCACCAACTCCACCAACTAACATGCACAAATTGCCCAACAAAAATTTCGGCTTGAACACCTTGACTTCACTTCCTCAGCTTCCTCACGTTCCTCGTGTTTCTTCAGTCTACTTTTTCTCCGGAACATCAAATGTATTCTTGTCAGTGTTACATTTAAAGAACGGTCAACTCTCAAACGAAACCCTAATTTGTTATTCAATCTCCCATAACTTCATGGGAGGATTCGCATTTTAAAGACAAATGGATGGTTGATATATAACAAATTCGGCAAACGCAGTTAATTGATGAAGGATCAGCCGGGAACGCCGCCTTCTTGTCAAAGAGAGTACACAGTAATTGAGACGCTCGTGTCTCAATTACGCGTTTTCTTTCGCAGTGGATTCGTGGGGGTTGCACAGTTACCACGGCGTTTCGCAGCCGAGCACGAAGTTACCGGTTCGATACCCGATCGCTGCTGAGCCGCATTCGGGTGGAAGTGAAACTCAAAGGTGCTCACGTATACAGGGTGTTTGAGCGAACACTTTCAAAATTTTGTAAAGGATGCGTGTGGCAGATAGCACGTACAATTCTAGTTCATGAGCTATGTCTACTCGAAGAGGCGGACATTAGTTGCACAAAATATTTAAATGAATGATCGACTAATGAACAAAAATTCACTCAATAATTTTTTAACTAATTACCGGCCTTATGTGCCATATTGCAATTTACAAATTCTAGCCGTGGTGTTCGCAAGGCGGATTCACTTGGAACGAATTATCAGGATGGCACCAGTTTCGAGATATTAGTTCCCAAACTTTGCAGAAAAGTGCATTGGCGCTCCAGTTACTTTTGTGCCTCAATGCATAACACGAAGTTTTTTAAGAAAGTAACTGGAACGCCAATGCATTTCTCCGCAAAGTTCGGGAATTATTAGCTCGATAACTGGTGTCATCCTGAGAATTCGCTCCAAGTGGATCCGCCTTGCGAACTCCACGGCTAGAATTTGTAAAGTGCAAGATGGGCAGTAACGTAATTAGTTAAATCATTATTCGAGTTTTTTTTTCATTAGTCGATTATGCATTTCAATTTTTTGTGCATGTAATGTCCGCCTCTTCGAGTAGACCAGCTCATGAACTAGAATTGTGCTATCTGCACAGGCAACCTTTAAAATTTTTTGAAAGTGTTCGCTGAAACACCCGGTATTTATTTCGGTTTACGTTCGCGTTAAAGAACCTCAAATGGTTAAAACTATACCGGTGCCCTTCACTTTACGGCATCCGAATCATGGCGAACCTGCTGCCCAAAGCAGCTTCCGGTCACGTGTCCTATCAGTCTATACCACGCCGGAACAAAAAGCATGTTTTTAAAAAAGTTGTTTGGACATGCAGAACGTCTCTCTTTAGGTTTCCAGATAAAATAAAGGCGCATAAGAATGCCTCGCGACTAATGCCCTATAATTTTTTGTGCAGCTTACGGCATACTTGACTTGTAAGAGTGTTATTATCTGCAGGGGAAACCGAGTTCAAAATGAGCGGGTTTTTGCGTTAACACACTCGTGCTACTCGACCTTGTCTTTCTCTCTTGTCGCTTCTCGCTTCGCGCTTCTTCCTTTCTTTCTTTTTGCCCGCTAGATTTAGTGGGCTCTGTCAGTGGGCAAAGCCGGAAACCCAGTAAGGCATACATGTATATGCTTGTAAACAGCGAAAGGATCTATGTTGCGTAGCTGCGGGACTTTAAACGCTATAATTTATTTGCTTAATAGTGGAACGTATTGTACATTTCTCAGAAGCTTGCAAATGTCTGCTAAGCCTTCTCCTCTCTCTCTCTCTCTCTCTCTCAGGAGTAGCTTCAGCAGCCTACCAAAAGAACGAAAACGACGACGATCCCACCCCCCCCCCCTCTCCTCCCCATCGGAAAGCCGATTCCATTCCATGTGCGACGACGGAGAGGCACACCTTGTTAGCAACCTCTGCGAAAACACGCCTGCTTTCTCGCACGACTCATTAACGGCCTGCGGCGCGTTCTCGTTCAAAAAAAAACTTAGGCGACGACGACTCCTCCACGGTCGTTTGTACGCGCCGCCTATCGCATGCAAGCACTCGTGCTCACTCGCATTCGCAATTGCCACGAGGTTTCTCGGTGCGCGAAGAGCGAGTCTATCGCCCGTCCACGGCCGTTTTCCTCCTGTACGTACATACGGAGTGGGAGCCGTGATGGATGAAGTGCCAAGACCTGTGCTACGAGGTGGTAAAGCATTGCCACGTTCATGGATACCCCAGGCGCTTGTCGCCTCTCTCTGAACGGCAAGCCAGAATCCGATTACTTCAACCACGAGACACCTCACTACAAGCCTGGCTTCATCCCCCCCCCCCCCTCCTCCTCACCCGGCCTAAACAACCTCCTCGTCCCTCTTCTCTTGACCATCCGGACCGACCACAGGAGAAGGCATCGTCGAGACCATTTATCAAGAGCGAGAGCGCCTTTGAAGAAGCCACGACCGTGAAGAATCGCACGTATCGTTCGCGCTAAACGGAGGATACGCGGGGAACAACCTGATATTTGTGATCATTCGTGTATCGGCGTCGCCTCTGTCACTGTAAAATAATTTGCGCCCTTAAAAGTGAATAAGGTGTAAATCAGTCTATAACTGACAGTCAGTACACTCTTTTTAGCACCCTTTGAAGTGAACAAGGGTGTAAATATGTATATAACTCACATCAGTACACTAGGTTTTACACCTTTTCTAGTGAGTAAGGGTGCAAATCTGTATGTAAGCTCACATCAGTACTATCTGTTTACACCATTTAAAGTGAATAATTAAGGATGTAAATCTGTCTATAGCTCACAGCCTTGCACCCAAAAATGACTGTAAGGGTGCGAGTTATAGACATATTTGCACCTATTTTTAACTTTTAAGCGTGTAAATTATATTTACCGAGTCGCGTACAGTGCGATCCACTGTTAAAGAAAACACTCAAATGTGTGGCTCTCACTTGGCTGACGCCCTAACTGCAAGTGGCTACGGAAGCAACACCAGAGCACTGCACAGGTGCGTCGAAAGGCGTCCGAGCTTTAATACAAATCACGAGTTATCTGCCGCAAATCTAGGCGATTGCAATCTTGCGAGAGAGGAAAACCCGGACACGGCTCCGCACTCAAACGTTAACCTTTAACAGTGGACCGCGTCTGCAGATATTTTTTTTATTTTTTGTTTCCTAGTTTGCAAAATCACTAATTAGTCATCTTCTGGTAGTCCTTACTCGACATGAAGCTGTGGAGTTGAGGCGCGAAGCAGGGTAATAGCAAACATTTTATGGAAATACGTACCGAGGGCTTTAAACTCAGCCCTACAGTCTTCTATAGCCTACCTGAGGCCGACCTCTCTGCCACTTTATTAATAAATTTCTTTCTCTCTCTATCTGTCAGTACTCAGTTCAGTTACATGCTTACGTAGTGCTAACACAATTACATTTATCAGCATATTGCACAAGTTTGATAGCTCCAATGTTAGTCAGTCAGTAAAGCAATCAGTATTTTATTTGCAATAAGAATGCGAGAAAGGCCAGGGAAAACACCATGCTAGCAACTTGAGACAACTTGGCTTCTTCGTGTACGCACGAGACAAACAGCAACGACCACGATATAATAAACACAGTTATACAAATCGAAATATAACAAAAGATTGAAACTCGCGTTTTCTGTCAATCCATGTCTTGTCATGTCTTTGTCATGTATTTGTCATGTCTTTGTCATGTCTGGGTCATTTCTCTGTCATGTCCTTGTAGTGTCCTGGTCATGTCTTGTCATGTCCTTTGTCATGTCTTTGTCATGCCTTTGTCATGCTTGTCATGCCTTTGTCGTGTATGGTCATGTCCTGTCTGTTTGTTTATACTATACATAATTCTTTTTTTAAGATCGCCTGTGGCAGTTAGATAGCCTCATTATGCTCATTGAACTAGATTTCTCGAAGCGGCAGACATTACTTGCCCAAGAAATCTAGATGGATATTCGACAAATTCACAAAAATCGCTAATTATGTTTTTAACAATTACTTTACGGCACATTGGAGTTTACAAATTGTCGCCGGTGTGTTTGTAAGGAGCCCCTACATGCAAGATGCAGCCGTGAAAGCTGGTTCGTGGGGAATTGAAGAAAGTTGGAAAAAAGCGAGATTCTATAACGGTTGTTTCACGTAACTTGAACCGAACTTAAAGCTTAGACGTACAGCTTAGACGAATGAGACAAATGGTATATTGTTGCCGGTTGACTTGAGTTACTCAAAATAGTGTTTGAAGTGTGGCTAGTTATTTAATTAGTCATCTTAACTTATGCAAAAATTTAGACATTCGTTTTGGAGCTCTATTCGTATTTGAAGGTTTCAGAGGAAGTTTTGTTTACAAGCCGTTATTCTTCGCACAAGCTTGATCAAATAGCAGCGTATTTTCGATTTTTAATATTGGTCCTGCTACAACTTATGAGGTGTTCTTATTTACAACTGCGATTCACTTGATTTTGTTTCTGAATAACGCATCCACTAGTGTTATTTTCTCTATTAAACTTACTAATCTATTCACTGTATTACAAAATGCAACCGTATATTATCGCATTTCAAGTGCTGCGGCCACGTGTAATGTAACCCGGGCTTCTGTCAAACTGCTTTGAGTGCTTTCATGCCCAGGTGCCTCTCCAGTTCACCCCTGTTCAGTACAGAAAGTGAGAGAGGCATAAAGGAATGATGCCTCGACCTGCACACTACTGTATCGCAGGTACACTGTACAATTGAATTAACTTGAATTGCACTGAATTTAATGGAGTGTCCAGAGGTGGCCTTGTCGTCGCTTCTCACATTAGCTTCAATATGCGCCGCTTGAAAGACAACCTCCGAAGCCGCTTTTAATTTACCCTCAACGTGGAACCTCCACCAGTATCTCGCGTTTCAATTCATATATATATATATTACTTTACGACGGACGGCTTGTATACGGTGACAAAGACGCCGGGCGCAGAGCAAACAAGACCGCACACCACTCGTTGCGTGACCGCTCTTTCAAAGCCAGGCGAGGCCGAACGCTGCGTTACGCTTCAGCACACAACGTTATAAGCGCAACACACTCCACAAAAAATCAATTGCATATAGATCCGAGACGGTGCGTATGCTCGGATAGCCTGACCTTTACTTAAAGAGCACACACACACTTCCCGTGTCATGTTAATCCATCTCTTTCCTATATAGATTCTGCAGACGCACTCTCCCTTTACGCTTGTCCTCGTGCTTATCGTGGCTGTCGATTTCAATGCGTAACACGACCACGGGGCTTATTAGAAAGCGGCTCGGGTCACAACGTGACACGCTCGATAATCAATGCTCCTAAATGACGGGGGCGCTCGTTCCCTCCAACGTAGAACAAGAACTACCTGACAAAAGCGGGGACGAGCTTCGTTGTGAGTCAGCAGTGGGTTGCACGCGGTTGAACGCTATATTGCGAACACGCAATGTTTGCTGGCCCACACACGGCAGAGTTGCGCGCGCGAGCTTTGTTTGGCCGGCCGGATCTGATCATGATCTTTCTTTTGAGAGTGGTATAGCTTGTTGTCCGCAGTATTAAGATCACGGGGCGAGATGATTCAGAGGCGTTGATTGCTTGCTTCGGGGAGTTTCGAAGGGAATATTTGTTCGGATCGGAGAAGAGGCGTTTCTTCACCACGCAATGTTTCCTTGGTGCGAATCGAATTTTTGGGGGGTTTTCTCGTTCAGTCTTTCATGACAGTTTCGGAAAGGCTGTGCTTGCCAAGGGAGGTGCTGCCAGCAGTTTCACTTTACGGTTTTGCTGATTAATCCTATACTGGTTCGTATAACGAACGCCGTTTGGCATGGGGTGCAATCGGCGAGTGTGATGTGAAAGGCCGCCCTTAATTACTGACTCGTCCTCGATGCTATGTTACGTGTCATGAACAAATATGTGCCTATTTTGTGACTTGCCTAGCTCGACTACCTTGACACCACGGAAAGAAAAATATAAGAAAAATATGTAGGTATCCGTCCATGCACGTCTTGTCGCACTATCGACTGCCAAAAGATTAAGTAAACGCTTTTGCTTTCCCCTTTCGTTTTCTAACGGCCAACAAATGTCGGTTCATAGAAATGTGAAATTGTTGGACAAAGTCTCGTCGAAAAATTGTGCACCGTCTCCAAGGAGTAATGGAGTATAGCAATTTGCTTGGCATTTTGGATTTTTTATTTTCTTTTTCTTAGCGGGAAACACACTTCGCATCTCACGGACAGCGCAACTCAAGCACAGCAATCCCAATGTTTTCTTTTTTCTCTCTTTGTTTTTTGTTTTTTTTTCTTCAAGGGTGGCGAGCTCGACACATCCTCACTTTTGACCTACGCTTACAGTGAAGCCATTTTCTAGCTTCTGTAGGGCCTCACGCTTTCAGGCCGGCGTTACTGCAAGTACGAACACATCAAAAACACACCCCAAACAACAACAAAAAGCAAACGCAATCATCTGGAGAGTGAAAGCAGTTTGAAAGTTGAAAAGTTGTGCAGTGGCCACGATATTTTAGGTGTACCTCATAACTGCACGTAAGCACCATTTGGCACGCTGTCCGGCGGAAATTGCTCTCACCTTACCTCGGGGCACCCAATAAAATTGAAAGAAAAAGAAAACAGCCATAGGGCACCGAGCATATACACGAGCCACCTAAGGAGCTCGGCCAAAAAAAAAAAATCACGCGTCCAGCAAAACTGCCGCGCGCGCGAGCGCGCGTTAACTTCACTTCTGCACTTCTTACACCCGGGGACACAAAAGACGGGAGCAGCAGCAACAACGAACACGGCAAAAGCGCGATTTACGCAGCCAAACTTTAAATAAAGGTCGCACCTATAGCTGTCCACCTTTCTGTTCTCGTTCCTCTATACCTCTCCAAAAGGTCGACAGCAACCCGCCCCCCCGCCTATCCGCACCCCTCTTAAGAAAAGAAAAGTGAACAATTGACGTAGACAACGGAAACGGGAGACATATTCTTCAGTTCAATACACGGTAGCGCCCCCTGTGTACTACAGTACATACCTGTGTACTACAGTACATACTCGGCACTTTTGACCACTCCGGGTTTTAGCGTAAGTGCAACAAAAGCCCTGGCAACTTTGGAGTCAGGCAGGCAGGCAGGCAGGCAACGACTGTCAACGCCACTTCGTTTTGAGTTTCGAAAGACAAACACGGGGGCGCGTTGCGTATGTGTGTCTGTAAATGAGCGAGTGTGTGTGTGTGTGTGTGTGTGTGTGTTATTGGCGCTGCGTGTGCTTTTTTTGTCAGGGCGGGAGCAGCTGCAGCCAGGACGGCGAATTGTCGCTGAAAGCCGCGCTCTGAAACAAAGACGCTAGAGATGACTGCTCCTCTGACTTCCACATGAACGACAGCCTCGAGCACTTCAAACTTGCTTACAGAGCAACCCGACGCTTGCAACCGTCCTTATACAACGGTGAAAAACTTTTCAAAGTAGGTATATATATGGTCGCGAGGAGTTTGGAAAACCGGAATAAACGCAGTTCGGTACATTTGAGAAGAGCAAAAGAAAGAACGGCCTCAGGAATTGACACGAGCTTTTAGGCGCTAAGTATAGAGAGACATGTAAGGTGCTGTGTGTACTGTATACAGTGCATCTCTGGGTAAACTGTTGGTTTGTTGCCAATTACATGGCCGGAGGAGCCACGAGAAAACTGAAATTGTAATTTTTTTTCTCTCTTTCTCGTCAGAAACGTCGTTGGATCATAGGAGCAAGCCAAAATGTAGAAAAAATACATTCTTTATTTCTCATTTATACAAACAATAAATGGAGGCAGTTGAGAGAAAAAAGCCACAATGAATGTTTTGAGGAGTTCTCAACCTCCGGCAACAACATCCTAATCTGGAACACACAACACACACAAAACACAAAACACACAACACACACACGCACACACACACACACACAGAAAAAAGAATCAGGAAGCAGAAAAAAATTTGTCGCAGTTTCATCCGAAAGGTGAAACACCAATTGCGATAGCAAATTAGTAGAGAGCTATACGGAGTAAGGATAGTAGTTTTATCAGCTGTATAAACTTGAACATGCAGCAGCACCAGCAACGCGCAGAACTGTTGCCGACGCCATCGGCGTTTTGCCCGCGTTCCCTTCGAACGCGCGCGGCGTTTTTATATAAATATGTATTTGGTGCCGCAGCTAAACGTCGCCTCCCCTCCCTCCCTCCCTCCCTCCCGTCCCCCCACAGCCTTTCGCGCGACGGAAAAAGTTGCGTTTGCTCTCTATATATGGAAAGGAGGAAAGAGACGCTCAATTCTGCAGCCCTTCAAGGAGCACGGCGCAGAAAGCGCGTTTGCTCTCCGACGTGCGTTCGCTGCCCGTGAAAGCGCGCGTCCCTCGCCCCCTTTCACTCGCACATACAGCGTCCGGAGCGCGGCGATGATTTCATCGCCATTGACGTCATACGGAACCTCACGGCGACGGCGACGGCAGAAATCTGCTTTGGAGTGTCCATATATTTGCTATCGCAATAAAAGAAGGAAGTGATTGCGCTCACTGTACACCTAAGTCAGAAGAAGGGGGAAGATTATGAAGGTCAATCCTGTAACTTTAAATTACACGCGCCTTAAATATCATTGAGTGTTATCAAGGAAACGAAGTGACGCTACAATTGTCACTTGAGTTTTAGCCTTTGCGTGATAAGTGGTAGGCAACCCTGATAGCCAATACGCCAGCCAGCGCTTGCCGCCACTTCGCCTCTGAAAGAGGGCCGTGCATGCGGCAGTCCACACGCCCACCTCAAGAGGTTTCGCCCTTGTAATAAAAATGAAACAAGAACCATAAAATAAAAGAGTGTCGTTTTCAGACAAAATATTACTCATGAAATAATATTGGTGTCGTTATTTCTTGCCAAAATTTATTAACACGCTAGAGCTTCGTAATGAAGCTTGTGACACAAAGACGCACATCGAGAAGGATCTGTACGAAGTTTCACGTGAAATGCCAACAACGTAAACGATCAGAATATCCCATGTCTATACATGTACATTCACAATGCATTAAAGAATTGTACTTCGTTTCAGACATCAGGTACAACGCTGAGGAGGCTAAAGAGTCTCTTTGGAGTGGCCGCGTCCGCACTTAGAATAGTTCGATGTTCTTGACAGCTGTTGTGTGAAACTGTTCATTATGTAGGCTCAGTATTTTCTTAAGAAAGCTTTAATCCTTATAAAGAAACAAATTGGGATATGTGGTTACTAATGCGTGTGTGTGAGTAGTTCTGAAAAGGAAGAGAAAAGTACAGCGCGGTAACTGCCTCTCGCGAGAGGGCACCTCTACAGCGCTGTACGGAGAGGGGTGAGGGAGAGATAGCGAGTTAGTAGAACAGATAGAGTGTGGGGAAGATGAAAAAGATCCCACGCCCTGTGGAATCGATGTTATGCGAAGCAGTGTGCGGGGAGCCTACCAAGTTAACGAAACGACCATGAGAGCACCAAGACGTAGGCGGCGGCTCTTTCGTGACCTACATGACACGCATGTCATGACATTCATGTCATGAGTCCTCAGGAGTCCCTTTAGCTACACCTAAGAGACCTTAAGGCGAAAGCCATAGTCATGCACATGACTATGACTTCGACCATCAAGCTTTAGCCTTTTCCTTCACTTAGTACCACATGAGAACCCATTCATTTGGTTTTTTGAGTGTTAATCTTTTTTTTTCGCTGAGTCATTGTCATTTTTTTGCTGAGTCATGCTCATGACTGACTTCTACCAGCATCATTTAGTGTTTCGTTCACTTAGTACCCACGTCCGAACCCATTTCAGTGGTTTTGGGTGTTAATATTTTTTTTCGCTGGGTTCATTTATGTTCGTCTGGTACATGGTGTCGCCTTGAGTACATGGTGTCGCCTTGAGGCGAAGCACATACTAACTGAATGTAATCGTTCCTTGGTTCATTTTAACGCACGAAGCCTCCGCAAAAATTCAGATAATATCTATAACTTCATAAGTTCACTTGCTCATTCCTTCGATATTGTTTGCGTCTCTGAAACTTGGCTCTGCACGTACTACAGGAACCTTTTCGGCCTGTCATCGTACGAAGCTGAGTACTGTCACCGTTCATCAGGTAGTTATGGTGGCTCAGCAATCTTTATTGACTCTGATATACCCTACAGACGCCGACAAGATCTTTTGTTTGACGTCATACATTGTGAATCCGTGTGGATTGAATTAGATCATACTTTTTTTAATGATAATAACAAGGTTATCCTGGGGTGCATTTACCGCTCTCCTTCCTCGAACGTGAGGGATTTCATTTCTGGCCTGGACACCATTCTGCATAAGTTATCATCAGAAAACAAGCGTGTTCTCTTAATTGGAGACATCAACATTAACTTGCTTAATATCGAAAATACCACATACGCAGAATATTCTGATTGTTTCAGTGGCTATGGGTTTGAGTCCCTCATATCATCTCCCACTAGATGTCCTCTTCTTGGTGGTGCTTCATTGCTGGATCATGCACTTTGTAATTTCTCGCCTTCTCCCTATGCTGGAGTAATAGATGTCAACATTACTGATCACTATCCCATATTTCTTGCATTCAACGTGGTTAAGCCCTTTAGAACACTTACTCATGTTACTTCCATATTTGACCAGGAATCATTCCTTAATTCGATAACTTCAACTGATTGGTCCAGCGTTACATCGTTATGTGATGCAGATCAAGCCTTCAACAAGTTTTCTTCTCTCTTTCTCAAAGCCGTGCACGAGTGTACAACAACAATAAAATGTAAAAAAAGATACAAATATCCCCAGAATCCTTGGTTAACGCAGGGATTGCTAAAAAGTATGCGGAAGAAAGATAACCTGTACAGAAAAGTTAAAAGGCAACCATTTAACGCTGCTCTAGCTTCGCGCTATAAGAAGTATTCCAACACTCTTTCATGCCTGCTAAAAACTGCGAAGAAAAAATATTACGAAACTCAATTATCTAATGACACTAACAGTTCCAAGAAACAATGGCAGCTCTTGAACGACTTCTTAAATCGATCACCACATAGTTCACCTTTACAGAAAGTAATACATAATGGCATTACACATGACATCCCTGACACTGTTGCTGACGCGTTTAGTAACTACTTTTTCGAAATTTTCAGTCAAGAACATAGCACTTCGCATTGTAACCTAATTCGTTCTGACCACTCCTTCTTTCTTTTTCCCGTGACACCTGCTGATGTGTCGACAGCAATTGTAAATCTTAAAGAGACCAGCCCCGGTATAGATCAAATTTCTGCCCGGCACTTAAAACTTGTAGTTGATGTTATTTGTGAACCACTTTCTGTAATTATAAATCTTGCGTTCAAGAATGGAATATTTCCTAACTCGCTGAAAGTAGCTAAAGTTATTCCGGTATATAAAAAGGGTGACCGACTGTCAGTTTCCAACTACCGCCGCATCTGTATTCTTTCATCCCTCAGTAAAGTTATCGAAAAATTATTTATAATTCGCCTAAGCAAATACCTGCAAAAATTTAATCTACTGAAGCCATGCCAATTCGGTTTTCGAGAAGGAAGTTCCACTAACCTTGCCCTGCTTTCCCTGACTGACTATATCAAGCGCTCTATTGATTCAGGATGCGTAGTTGGCTCAGTTTTTTTGGACTTCACAAAAGCATTTGACACCATTAATCACCTCGTCCTGTCTAACAAACTCGAAGCATACGGTATTTCAGGTCCGGCCCTCAAGTTCTTAAAAAGTTATCTACTGAACAGAAAGCACACGGTATACATATCAGGCTGTTTCTCCGCTACTAAAACAATTAACCAAGGGGTGCCTCAAGGCTCATTACTTGGTCCATTACTTTTTTTACTTTACATCAATGATCTTCCCGACTGCATACACATGGCTCACTGCGTTTTATATGCCGACGATACCACTATTTCCTTTGGTGATACATGTATTAATGCTGTCGCTGCCAAATTAAATGATGTCCTATGTAGCGTGTCCAAGTGGTGCCACGAAAATTATTTACTTATTAATCCAAATAAATCTAAATTTCTTATTTTTAAATCACCTCAACGTAAGTTAGCCTCATTGCCAGGCATCAGAATTGACTCGCATTTCATAAGTGTCAGTGATAGTGCATCATTCCTTGGCGTTCAACTCGATACTAACCTTAAGTTCGTTAACCATATTGCTCACATTAGAAAGATGACAGCATTCGGCATTCGTGCATTGCTTAAAGCACGCTCATATTTCTCCCATCAGACCCTGCTTTGTCTTTACTTCGCTTTTATTCATTCTCATATCACTTATGGCATCGCATCATGGGGAAATACTTATCAGTATCATCTTTCATCCCTTCAGCATTTACAAAATCGAGCCATTCGCATTATTTTTCACTGTCCTCGCGACGTCAGCGCCACTGCTCTTCTTCGTTGCAACAACATCTTATCTATCAATAACTTGTTTCGGTTTAGTCTAATTTTGTTGTTATATAAACAATTAACAAATCAACTTGCCATCAATTTCATTGATTCAGATCTTTTAGTAAATTACAACTGTACTAGGTTTGCTGCTAACAATAACTTTTTGTTACCTAAGGTTTCTACCAATTACGGCAAATCATCTTCATCCTTCTGTGCGATCACATTGTGGAATCATTTACCCATGTCTGTTAAATCCAAAGTTTCTTTAATTTCATTCAAGAATTCATTAAAAGATTATTTGTTGAATTATTGATGTTGATGCTTGTTAAGTAGTACTAGATTTGCGTTTTTATACACAATAGTTATTTCTCAATTTACTCTTTTTTTTGCGTTCATGCCTTTTGATGTTTTGGATTCCTTTATGCTTACTCTTGTTTTTTGCGCTCATGCATTTTGATGTTTTCTATTCATTTATGCCTAATGTTATTTTTTACTTCATAAATTTGTTCCATTTGTTCGCACTGCTGCTAATCCTTGTATTATTTTATTTGTAACCTTCATCGAGGGTCCCGTTGCAGTCTTGTACTTTGGGACCCTCGTCTGTATATTTTATATGCTGTCATTAACATACGATGTAATAATAATAATAATAAACTGATTTGATTTGATGCCAAGTTAACGAAACGACCATGAGAGCACAACGACGTAGGCGGCTAGATAAGAGATTAGCTAGCTCTATCTATCTATCTATCTATCTATCTATCTATCTATCTATCTATCTATCTATCTATCTATCTATCTATCTATCTATCTATCTATCTATCTATCTATCTACCTTGATATAGCTTGTCAGATATAGCAAGATATAGCTTGTCAACTTTCTAATCGTATTGCACCCCCTATAATCTGTTTCATTTATGGGGTCGTCACTAATAAAAATTGGGCCCCTCATTTACCCATTCTTCCCGTTCAATGCAAAGCGAGGGACTCGACACAGGCAGGTTTGATGCCTTCGGGATAGCATACGAGGGTTTATTGGCCAGCTAGCTGCCTGCTCCTTAATGTCCACGTGCTACGGGACGTCAGCAGTCGAAAGGATGTGTCGCAGCCAGTGCCATGACCACGAGAGGCGCTGAATGGCCCTGCCGAGGTCAGACCTTGCACACATACACAACTACCAAAGAATGTGGACGTGTTAACACGCGTCGGCCGTAGCTCAATAGGTGAGAAAATCGCACCAGTGTAAGGGTGTATCGATTTGCACCCTTAACGACACTTCAAGGTGTAAATTGGTTCGCAGTGTGCCGTGCCCTCTAGGAATAAAGTGTACAACCATACGGACAAGTATGTTCGAAAGTACCGAAGTACACAGCGGGCCGCAGGTGTGTCGAACCATTTGTACATCATCAACGGTTCACCGTGAGAAAGTACCATGTGCATGATGACTGCATGTTTGTGTTTGAGCCCTGTCTGCGCGTACACAAGTGCGCAAATTTTACTTACTAACGAAGGATAGAAAGCTCAAAGCAAAAACGACGGAGCTCCTCACGTTTCTATGCCCGACGTAGAAGTTTCTGACGCCTTCGTATATACTCGCGGCGGATTTTTTTTTTCTTTTTTACTGCTCTTTCCACAGACGCGAGAGAGGCTGTTATAGCTCTGACTCGCTACACTTACCCTTCGTGTCTATGTTGCTTTCTTACATAGCAAGCCTGCCTTCTACAGGCAAAAGTGAATTAGGCGCGAACTGCAGCCTATAGACAATAGCCGTGCGTCCATCCTTAGCCGTTGCGCCTAGGAATAGCATCATGTCCACCCCCGCACCCCTAGAGAACGCGTAATCATCACATTGTTCGACACGCATTCACCCTAAAGAGTTTTTTTTTTACCACACCTCCTATTCTCTCTCTCTCTCTCTCTCTCTCTCTCCTTTTTTTTTTTTTACTCAATGTATGAACACCTTTTCATGCATCCAGAGCGCTGCATCGTCCGCCCGCGCAGCTTCTATCTTATGATGGAGAAATCATTCAATCGTTCTCCCACACTGAGTTTTTGTTGTCCTTGTCATAAATTTTTTTTTTTCGCCGGCATTTCTTTGGTCGTAACCTCGCGAGAATGAAACAAAAAGAAGTTGCACTAGAAACAGCCGAAACAAGAGCGAAGAAAAAGAAAATGAACTACAACAGCGCACGAATTTGAAAGAAAGAAGAAAGAGCAAACGATAAATTCACTAGCGTTTGCATGGCTGCGGCTAAATCAATCAGCACTCGCGCGCGCCCGCGCAAATAGGCGGATAGCGTGCCGAGGTACTACGCGTTTCTGAAGCGCATGATTGGGGAGGCGCTATTGGGACGACCGTTCGCCGCTTCATTGAGGGGACGGTGAAGAAACAAGTCCGCGCTGCAGCAACTATAGCGCTAAACAAAAAAAAAAAGACAAAAAACAGCTGTATTTAAAGTAAATGCGCACGCCTTCTATAATGCAGATCCAGAGGAGACTTGCTTTAAGGAATGGCAACGCAAGGAGACCAACACAAACAAGCTCTCTCGTGTAACAATCTCGCTGTGATGGCGTACGCGTGAAGATTTGAACGTATACAGCATAAACACGAAGAGTACGAGGACGGCGCGAGGTGAAACGCGGACCGGCCGGCAATGGAGGCGACGCTGTGAAGAACGCAATTTGGAGCCATTGAGTTCCGATTAAGATGTAGGAGGCGGGCAGAAGGGGGCTCTCGAGTTGGCCGCTTTTCCTTTGCTCCGGTGGGCTCTCTCTTCCTTTCTTCTTCGTCTTTTCTTTTTGCTGTGTGCATTTACAAGGAGAAGAAACGGGAAAAGCCGCTGCCGCAACATCCCTGATACTCATCTATGTTTTAAGTTTTGTTTAAGCTTTTACTTGCATTGTTTCTTGTTCTGGCCAGTAGTCTATAAGGGTCGTTAGGAGCTGCCGCGGACGTATGCTTGGAGTCTTCAATGCGGTCGGGTTCGCGGATTTACCCGTGTCGCTTTTTATGCGTGTGTTTTCGACAAGATATATCAGCAACGTGTAACGGTGCCATAGTCGTCTGCAAGGAGTGTTTGCTATCGTTAAGGTGTGCTCGAACGGCAGCTTTGCAAAACACAGGGTGCACGGACGAGAATTCGAAACATCGGCATGCCGTTGTTTAAGTGACGGTCGAAGAAGAACTACACGAAATCGGTACTCTCGATAAAAGCGTATAGTGATCGGTATAAAACGCGTGCTGCTGATGCGGTTAAAAATAAATAAATAAATAAATAAATAAATAAATAAATAAATAAATAAATAAATAAATAAATAAATAAATAGGGGAAGAAAGGCGCGAAGAAAGGAAAGAAAGTAAGAAAGAAGGAAAGAAAGAGTGTTGCAATATTCGACTGCTTTTGAGCAACAAATCGAATATATTGCCTTACTCGATTCGGTTATCGAATGGAATAGTTGCTATTCGTAAATACGAATGTTTCGAATAGTTGAAGTAATTTAAATCGCCACCAGTGCGCGATCAAGCATAACATCAAAGCGCCACATTCATTTTCGGTGGCCATAGTAGACACAAAACGTGAGGAGTTACGTGGCGAAACACGAACCGTCGCTCAGGGATCTGAGGCTAAATTGCCATCACGCGCAATCTTCAATGAGTTCCGAGTTCGCGAACAAGTTGCTTATTTCCTCCTGATGCTCCTTCCATTCGTGCCTTTAATAAACGACTACGTGTTAACGTGCGATAGCATCGTTTTATAATAATTGTGAAAACGACGGCTCATTATTCGAAAGCTATTCAAAAAATGTTTGATATTCGATTTGATTCGATTCGTTTCTGACACTGTTCGTTTCGTATTCGATTCGATTTCGAAAATTACTGTTCGCAGAGCCCTAAAAAAAGAAATAAATAAACAAAGAAAGAAATAGCAAGAAAAGAAATACTAAGGTCATGCGGAGGAATTTGTCTGTTTGGCACTTTTCCTTACGGCCAAATCATGTTTTGTTACATTTCCAACTATTCTTATAGGTAAACTTAAGGGAAAGGGTGGCAGCGTTGAGCGTCCTTATTCAATAGCTGACATGGGTGAATAATGGATCAGAGCAGTATCATCATCATCAGCCTATTTTTATGTCCACTGCAGGACGAAGGCCTGTTCATGTGATATCCACTTACCCCTGTCTTGCGTTAGCTGATTCGAACGTGCGCCTGCAAATTTCTTAACTTCATCACCGCAGTATACAGGCGCACGTATGGAAATTGACAAAGTAATCTATTCATTACCGAGTCAAGCAATGTACTTATTAAGCACGATTCTTCGAATGGCAAATGCCAAATGTTGTGATCGTTGTTGAAAGTGATTGATGATTATGTTGCATGCGCGCAAATTGCGTGTGTGTGTGTGTGTGGGGGGGGGGGGGGGGGGGCACAGGAGAACACTGGAGATTACAAGTATAGCAGATTACACGTAACTATTAAGACTAACAGATTGGTCACAAAACGTCCAACTGAAGCAGAAAACTTCGTCGGATTATAATAAATCGAGCAGAAAAAAAAAGACCCTGCCCCTGAAGTCATAAACCATGGCCTTACGTTTCTTTGCTCCCGTTGTTTGCGCTATTTGTACACATACAAACTCCACTCAGCCAAAGGAGAGGCCCGCGTCGTCTTTCGCGCGTCAAACGCCTCGCCGAAATCATCGCCGAAAGACAGGTTCGTTACAGTGGCCGAGCCACCGCCGCCTTCTATACACATCCGCGCACCAAACTCCTCGACAATCGAAGAGCTCGCGACGCGTCACGGCAGCGCGTCTGTTGACAACGACGACAACGTCGTCCCACGTCACCTCCTCCTCCTCCTCCTCCTCGACCCTCTTTCCTTCGTTGTGCTTAACTCCGGCGTCGTCTCGACCGGACCTAGTCAACGTCGTCGAGCCTATCACACGCCTCGGGGAAACCGGGAACATATTGAAGCAATTCCCGTGAAGCCAGCCGGGGTCGGGACTTAATCTTTGATCGGCCCCAGGCTCTCGCTTCTGTAGTCTCTTGTTCTACGAAACCCAGCTCCCTGCCTTCTCTCCACTCTCTCTCTCTCTCTGTGGGTCCCTTTCCCAGAAGACACACACTTGCGCGAACCACGCAGCGCGAGAGACGCCCGAACACTTTGGCCCACCACACTCCCTCGCTTGCGTCCACACAGACAACAACGTCGCGCGCTCGGGAAGCACCCGAAGCTGGAGAGCAAACAAGCGCGCGCGCCCTTTGCTCGAGCACGGTGCTGACAGGGGTTGGGACACCGGAAAGAGCTGTAGGCTATCAGCGGGAGACAATAGGTCGCCGGAGTCTGCGCTTAAACGGAACACTGTTACTCGGTGCCCTCCAGGAGCGAGTTGGTGGTGGCTCGATCGATGCCCAGTGTGTGCCACTCCGTCGCTTTCCCCATCGCACAATAATAATAATAAAATAATAATAATAATAATAATAATAATAATAATAATAATAATAATAATAATAATAATAATAATAATGTATACGTTTCATCACCCAGATATCAACTATTCCGGTATAAACGTATGTGCTTGTATATAACAACCCGTATGCTCCGGTAAATCATTTGGTATTATTGTATTTGAAAGTTTTTGTTTGTTCATTTCAAAACACCCCTATAGGCCCTAAGAGAGAGCGCTACATATTTAGACGGAGAGGGAATACAACGAGGCGTAGTCAGCAATACCATCATAACTAGGTGGCAAACATATATATCGCATATTATTTCGCTTATAATCAATTTAATGTGGCCAGCCCCGGTTTTCTTCGCCTCGTTTAAGTTGAAATAAAAGAAGGGGTTGTAGGAGGCCGCTAAAAAGGTCCAACAGCAACGAAATTTCACTTTGGCTAAATTTGTTGTAAATAAGTAGTATATGCCACTAAAGCAACGTGGGCAAAGCCGCAGCGCTGCTAATTGCATAGTTTCTTTTTTGGCAGCCTTATAAACAGCAGCTAAGTAGACGACGCATGCACCTGGTGGTTGTCGTTATGACGTAAGTCCCAGTGCGCCGCGCGCCGCCGCGGGCGCCGCTTATCTCGGAGGCCATGTCGTGGCGATGCGCGCTTTAGGTCTTGCGTCACTTCCGGTGAATACTAATGGCCGCGTTTTTTTTTTTCGGTTTCGATATCAAAGGGTGTGTTACAATTCTGTCTAGCATCGGATACAGTCTACGTAGACAGCTAAGGAAACAGCCGAGACAGCTTCGAGGGCAAGTAATGGAACGTGTTTCGAGTCCGTCTGGAAGACGCTTTCTGCGACGTGACGCCACCTCGCGGCGACAAAAGAAAGTTGAGAGAAGCTCACATTACTTCTGTATTTTAAGTCTTTGCGCCTGCAAACCTATGAAAAACACGATGTGGCTTACACTGAGAGCATACGAAAGCGTGTCTAATTTTTTTAGTGCGCAGACGACCTTCCCGTCGAGTTTCCAGTGAGTTTCCAAGCGTCCTGCTCAGCCGCCATCTTGTTTGGACAGGAAAGTAGCCTGCATCGCTTTTGACTTCGATGCTGTCTTCGCGAAGCTGTATACTTTGACGTCTTCGTGAGAATTGGAACGAGACTTAAAGGTGACCGCTGTCCGCTTAGCCGTCTACTTTGCCGCCTACGGCGAGCATTGGAACACCGCCAAGGAAGAGAACCGCTGCGTCGAAGCACAACCGGAAAGGGCGCGAACGCGGTCGCGGACGCTACATTGATGTCGAGGGTGCGATACCTGGTGTGCCACGGGGAAAGCGCATATTGCTACACATGCGAAGAATAGACACCGCGAACAATGCACAGCGAGCACATCGGCATCGAAGCACACACGGAAAGGGCGCGAACGCGGCGATGTTCTTCGCCTCCTGGCGCCTTCTTCCACCGGCGCTCACTTCCCTCACGGCGACAAACGTAATTTCGCCAATTTGACCGACGGGGCGGCATGCATCTACGCTTGCGTGTGAAAAAACTGGTCACGTCGTTGTCGCCGCGTCAAGGTCATAGCAAAAAAAAAAGAAATAAAGAAGTTAACACATGAAATAGCTATACAGGGTGTTCATTTTTTTTTAAGTTTTGCTCATTTTTAAAAATCGCCTCTGGCAGGTAGCATAATTCTTATCGTTGAGCTGGGTGATTCGAAAGGGCGGACATTAGTAGGACGAGAAATCGAAACACATATTCAACTAATTTAGAAAAATTTACTAATGAACTTCTTAGTTAATTAATTTACGACACATATTGCAATTAACGAGTTGTAGCCGGTGAGTTTGCAAGACGCACCCACTTGAAATGAATTTCGCGGATGACACCAGTTTCGAGATATTTCCCGAAGTGATGGCGCCGAAGATACGCCTGGGGATTCGTAAATTGCATGGGTCATAAGGTTGCCATGGACCTTGAACCGAATTTCTGCCGTCGGCGTCGTCGTTCGTCGTGTCGCGTGAGGTTCCCAATCTTCGCCGCGCGCCGTATGAAGCGTATTAGCGAACGAATCTTTGCTGCCAACAACCACGCTCGTCGCTCGCTCGCACCGTCTCTTATCTCCACACGGCTCTGACCTTTATGCGCCGCGTGCATTCGCCGCTCAGTTTCCGTTGAAGCGATAGACCGCACGTACCTTCGCCCGCTGCGGCGTATGCTTGCTGCCAGCGTTTTGACAGTCGTTGTCTGCTGTCATTCAGTGTGATCTCTTCGTGTTTGTGCGCGCGCACATCATTCTGAAATATCATGCTCCATCGGCAGCAGGCTAAGGTGTGTCCCTT
Source organism: Dermacentor silvarum (assembly GCF_013339745.2). Lineage (NCBI taxonomy): Eukaryota > Metazoa > Arthropoda > Arachnida > Ixodida > Ixodidae > Dermacentor > Dermacentor silvarum. The sequence continues at coordinate 18,594,274 of NC_051160.1, read as the reverse complement.
CGCACGCGCTGCCCAGGAAGCGCTTCTCATCAACACCACCGTTTCACACGCGCCTTCTCGTGGTCATCAAGCTCACCGGCTACAATTCGTAAATTGCAATATGAGTCATAAGGTTTTTGACTTAGAAGTGAACTAAGAAGTAAATTCGTGAATTTTTGTTAATTGGTTCAATATATGTTTTGATTTCTCGTGCTACTAATGTCCGCCTCATCAAATAACCAAAGCTTTATAACCAAACAAAAGTTTATTAACTTTTGTTTGGTTTTTATAAACAAGGAAATAGCCAAACAAAAAGTTTTATCTCCCCGGTGACGTCACGGCCAAGCTGTGGCTGGTCGAAACCTGCCGAGCCGACGCCAGAGGCGCCTGCTGCATTCACGGACACCGCGAGCGTTCGGCGCGAACGCGGCGACACGGAGAAACTCGGGCGGCGTCGGCAGCAGCTCTGCGCGTTGCCTCGTTGGTGCTGCTGCAATTTCTCGCCATTCATTGCGCAATCCGGAGAGGAGAGGAGCGTCGGAGAGGATAGGAGGAATGCCGAGAGGAGAGATGAGACAAGGAGAGGAGAAGAGGAGGATGCGCATGCGCAGTAGCGCAGTAGGGGTGTGGACGCCGCACGGCGGATGGATGGACTGAGGGAGTGACATAGCCCCGACCATAACGTGTTTCGCATCTAAAAAAATTCACAGCATATCCACGGGGTGAATGATGATGAGTGGGCGAAGCTCCGGAGGGAATCATCGGATCGCCCGCTTAAGGGGACGCTAGCACAAACGCGTTAGAAACGTGCAGTACTCTCTAGTAAGGGGGAGCGGCCACAGCGTCTTACGCAGCCATTTACACATGCCGGAACGTGCACCGCGTTTGCCGACGCCATCACATGACTGCCGAGAGAGTATACCCCCCGTATTCATAAACGCTCCTCGACTTGAACTTCACTTGCCACCGCTTTGGGCAGCGCGTTCGAAACGCGTTGAAGGTAAGGCGGAGAGGCCACAGCGTCTTACACCAGCTTCTTACACGGGCCGTAACGCGCTAGCACAAACGCGTTCTGCGCCGTGTTCCCTGAAGGGCTGCAGAATTAAGCGTCTCTTTCCTCCTTTACAATCACCATATATAGAGAGCAAACGCGCCTTCTATCGAGCGAAAGGCCGGGAGTGGGGGGCGGGAGGGAGGGAGGGGAGGCGATGTTTAGCTGCGGCACCAAATGCGTATTTATATAAACATGTTGCGAGGTGAAAAGGTGGGTAAGATTTCCGACGCTGCTCGATGAGCGTCCCATTCTGATCTCGTCGAAAACCTCCGAGCCGCCCCCAGAGGCACCGGCAACAGTCACCAACGCCGCGCGCGTTCGGAGCGAACGCGGGCAAAACACCGACAGCGTCGACAACAGTTCTGTGCGTTGCTGCTGCATGTCCAAGTTTATACAGCTGATAAAACCACTATCCTTACTCCGTATAGCTTTCTACTAATTTGCTATCGCAATTGATGCTTCGCCTTTCGGGCGAAACTGCGAATTTTTTGAACACATCAAACTTACTTTTCTATTGCATGTCGTGCGACACATATAAAGCAACAAGTTATAAGGCACGATGGCGTGCTCGTGGTAGGATTATTTCACGCCAAGAATGTGAACTGCATTAAGCATTGTCGTTGCCTTCCAGCTGTACATAATGTATAAAGGGTGCTTTTCGAAGTTTTCTGTAATAAAGACTGTCCTTACTAGTCTGTTTAACTAAAACGTAGACGTGCCGTGTACGGCGCTCAGACGCGCCATTTGTCTCAGGCTGCTGAGGCGAAAGTTTATTAAAAGAAGTTAATTAATTTCACGTCACTAAGGGTTGCGGGAAATGTGGTCTGTCGGCTGGTCTTTCGCCATTTTGTGCCTCAGATTTAACCCGCCAATTTAGCTGACGGCGGCAAGTGCCCTTACAAAGGCTGTGACCACCCTAAAACGGCGTTGCATGTAGGCTCCCTATAGCCACACGTTTTTTTTTATCCAGGGGCCGTTTATTTACTGATAAAGAGTCATGACTGGTTCGATCAACTCAAGGCAGTCCAGAAGGCCCACGATGCGGCGGGGAGGCTTGGCCTTCCCGTCCCGACGTGGGAGCGGCCCGCGGTCCTCCCTCCATGAAAACGAGGGGTGACTACTTCAGGACGTCAATAGAGTTTACTACCTACCTACCAACCAACCAGCGGCCGTTTCCTAGCACGGCATCCCCGTTGAAACAAGAGAGTCATGCCATTGTGATTGTTTACGTTGTCGGCATTTCACGTGAAACTTCGTACAGATCCTTTTCGATGTGCGTCTTTGTGTCGCAAGTTTCATTACGAAGCTCTAGCGTGTTAATAAATTTTGGCAAGAAATAGCGATACCAATATTCTTCCATGAGCAATATTTTGTCTGAAAACGACAATCTTTTATTTTATGGTTCTTGCGTCGTCTTTATTACAAGGGCGAAACCTCTTCAGCTATGCATGTGGGCTGCAGCATGCACGGCCCACTTCTACAGGCGAAGAGGCAGCGAGCGCTGGCTGGCGTATTGCCTATCAGGGTTGCGTACCACTTATCACGCAAAGGCTAAAACTAAAGTGACAATTGTATGCGTCAGGTCGTTTGCTTGATAACCCTCAATAATATTTAAGGCGCGTGTAATTTAAGGTTACAGGATTGACCTTCATAAACTTCCCCCATCTTTTGTCCTAGGTGTACAGTGAGCGCAATTGCTTCCTTCTTTTTCTGCTTCCTTTGCTCGCGAGGTGACCACCTTTTACGTGGTCTCCGAGATGCGTGGCACGCCGGTGCGTGCAAACTCCTTATTAGAATTACTCATTCGATGCCCGCGGGCATTCGTGCTGTATAGCGCTAAAGCGTCGGGCTGTAGTGTGCCATCTTCTCTGTCGTCCCCATCGTCGTCGCTCAGTTCCAGGGAGGTTGTAAAAAACCTCGTTGATCAGTTCAAGTCCGTATCGGGTCAGAGATCTCTCCTAGTGATCAGGGCTTAAAGTCTCCCTTCAGTGGAAGGGGGAGGGGGCTCTTATGGCGGCGACCTGTATAGCGCGCGCACACTCACACTACGCTCATATATATAGATAGATATATTCCAGCAGTGAAACCGGTCAAAGAATAGACGCACGTAGGAAAAATATCAGGATTTTACTGAGGTTTCCGCAGGGGACCAGCCTTCACTCCGGCCCCATCAACAGATTGATCGCGGTTAAATCATTGGCCGATAAATTGGAGAGTTAGAATGGCCCTGCTCAAGGCACTACTGGTAATAAAATCACCGCCAGCGCTTGTCGAATGGGTGCCACAGTGCTACAGTTGGCCTGCCGAGGGGGGGGGAGCGAGCCTCTTAAGAAATGGAGGAGGGGCATCAGATGGTGGTCTTGAAAACGCGGTGTGCGGTACAGAAAGTCACGTGACGCAGCGACGGGCTCGTGCCACTGCTCGCGCGTTCGTCGTTGTCTTCCACAGCTGGCTCCGATGCCACTTATCATGCCAGAAAAAAAAAGGCAAAGGTAATTAATGTAGAGGCAATTCAGGCACTCGAACCCACGCCCTTCGGTGGGAGTCAAACCGTCGACCATTGGTGTTAATTAGGGCGAGGTTAATTAAGGCACAGATAATTAAAGTGGCATAAATTAAGGCGCTCAAACCCACGACCTTTGGTGGGAGAAAACAATGTAATAAGAAGTAACAACGCATTCTGAATGAGGATGTCAAGTAATTTAATGAATGTCTCTCGAACGCGCAGGCTTCCGCCTTGACCATCTTTGGCGGTGACTGTCAATTTTTCTACGGATTATAGGCCTCTCTTTCTCTACTAATTTGATAGCGCCACGTATCACTGCCCCACCGCTGCCATCGATAGCGTCTGGAACCTTGGTACCTGTTCTGTAACATCGATAAACCGTCGATTATCTATTCTAGGCATCACATGGCCTGCAAAATTCTACTCGATCTTCTTAATGTGAACTGCCATAACGTGTGCCAGAGCTTGCCGTCGCATCCACACCACCGCCTAACTATTTAGATTATGCACCTGTAATTTATTATTATTATTATTATTATTATTATTATTATTATTATTATTATTATTATTATTATTATTATTATTATTATTATTATTATTATTATTATTATTATTATTATTATTATTATAACATTAAAGACTGCCCTATGCATTAAAGTTGAATTACAAATTCGAAGGACGCCTAAGCTTCGCCTTTAAGAATGGAATGCGATAGCATTTGAGAGAGAGAGAAAATAACGCAGAATCTTCTCAGGGAGTTATCTGAATGATGCGTAAGCATTTCGTAGTAACGACGTGGAGTTGAGTGCTCGCACTCAACACTGCTGGTAATCCTAGCACTGCTAAGCAGCTGCGGTCGTCTTGGCGCCATTATACGGTAAATGCGACAGCGCTGCGGCCACGCGAACTGCTGCGGAAGGCGGCGCAACATGAACAGACGAGGCAAGCAGACTACTGCAGGTGTAAGCGCCAGGTGTGCTGATGACGTTCCAATCCGAAGCCACGGCTGCTCCACAGTTATGGCTTACGAAAGGTGTGCCTAGTGCGTGCCCGATTGCACACGTCACGTGGTCACAGAGACGCGCCCATGCCACTGCTCGCGCGTTCGTCGTCGTCTTCTTCCACAGCTGGCTCTATCTTGCAAGCGATCGTCTTACGCTCAGACAGTTTTCTCGTTGGGTAACCGTAGAAATTCTTACGCATTTAATAACATTTATTAGCACCCGTCAAAAGGGTGACGGGGATCCGAGGCGCAGTTCGGCCAGGGCGAGACGGATGACTTCACGTTGTCCTTTTTCTTCCTGGTTGAGAAGCAGTATATACCTCCCAGGACTCAATCGTTCTTTCAGGCTCTTTAAAGCTCGGGCACGTTCAAATCTTGTGTATGATGTTCGCTATGCCCTCACAACGTTTGCACCTGGGGCTGAAAACCAAGGAGGTTGAAAACCTTCTTGCTGAAAACCTCCTGGTACCATGCACTATAGCTATAATGCTGGGGATTTGGGAAAACTCCGGTTGTAGCTTACGCCACGCAACCTCATCGCTTTTAGTGAGCTGCTTACACGCTTTTGGAAGTACCGCTCTGCCTAATTTGTAGTGATTTAGGATTTCTTGATATGTATTTAGATCGTCATCGAACGTCATCGAACTGCAGGGGCTCCTCATCGCGCGAGGCCCAGGGGATCCAGGAAAGTTTATTTTTTCCGTTTTTTCATTACATTTGTTTGTGGGCTGTCATTTTCAAAATTCCCAGGAATCTCTTTGTCAAGAATGTAAGACAAAGTGTGAGCAAATTTAGTGGTAGCAGACGTACGTATTCAGTGCCGTACACAATATATTTCGCTCACAGGACGCCAACGCCGGCTACGGCGCCGGACGCCGGATGCCGACACCAAATTTTCTGCGACACGGGGCCCTATAATGCTAACGCGTTAAAACTGTCCTGTGGCTCGACCACAAAAAGATGTAATAAGTATTCTGCCTGTATTGACATATATAGCTGCAACTTCACTATATATCACCCTTAGCAGGGTAACCCTTAGTATAGGTGCACAAATTCACATTCATAAGGTACATTGTAACTAATGCAAAATATAAGGTGCGTTGTTGCCCTTTAAAAATATTTAGAAGGTACATTGTAACCAATACAAAATAAAAGGTACGTTGTTACCCTTGAAAAAGATGTAGCTTTATGCGTGTTTACTGTACCGGAGCGCCGATACTGCAGCTTTAATTCATTGTCACACGTGTGCGATCACACGCTTAAAGGCCGTGGCTCCTCGCACGAAGGGATACAGCATGCGGGAAGATCCGACACTGCTCCCTCAACCGCAATATTAGGGAAGAACACGCTATTTATGCCCCTTTTCAATATCCCACCCCCTTTCTATCTTTTTCTCTTTCCTTTTTTTGCAGTCGTCCAAAGTTTAGCTTTAGTTGCTATATACTACAGCACTTATCGTGCGTATTATTCCCGATATATATATATATATATATATACTTGCGACTGCCTCTGGAAACCACACGGCTCGTCTCCCGGGGCTGGTGTGTATCGTACGAACGTCGACGGCTCGTGAGTGATTCTGCGGACATGCAAGCACGCATATTCATTGTTTCTCTCTAAGTGGAACGCTCTATATCTTTAAATTAAAAAAAAAAAAAAACTCCACTGCCTTCGCGGGGGAATAGAGGATTTCGACACCTGGCAATTAGGGAGGAGCCTCGGCTGCGTTATTTTCTTTATTGCTACCACTTAATTTCTTTCTGTTCATGCGCCTATTATAATGCCTCCCCCAGAACCCTCAGTTAAAGATTTCGTAACACGTTGTAAAAGGGGGGGAAAAAAGAAAAGGAAGCTTGCTTCGGCGTTTCTTTGCTTCCATGTATAGATGCGCGCTCGGATACGTTGCGAAGTTCGAATATGTACTGCGTTTTATGTATGCAAAAAGCATTATATATATATATATATATATATATATATAGTCGGAGCTTAAACATGTGCGCGCAAGGCAATCTTGCGGGAATAATGGATGGAGCCGGCTTCCCTAATCACCCCCTTTATAGTCCCTAGAAACGTGTATCGGGAATAGATTACGGAGCAGGTAATTGTTTTCCTGTGGGCAGCTTTTTTAAAACACCTCGTCTGGGTTTCGGGGGCGGAGTTGCTGTCCTGTCAAGAAACGAATTCCCGGGTATACACACACGCGACGGCGTTTTCGAGGTTTTTTTTTTTTTCTTTCCTTTTTTTTTTTGTTTTCCTTATACTTATTCGACTTTTTATGTTGTGCGTCGTTTCCCGTCTTTTAAATCTTCGAGCGCGTGGGCGTGGCATTCTTTTCAAGATACAACTAAGTGTTCCGCTTCTATTTTTTTTATCTGCATGTTGCTTGCGTGCTTCCGCGATTAATGATAGCAACAATATTCTCCTAATACATCTCTCCGTTTATCATGCTATGACCTCTTTAAAAGCATCATTCAGCGCTTCCACGGTCATATCAGACATCTCGAATATAGCGTGTTTTCATATAGACCCCTCAACCTGGACCAGGTGGCGCTACGGACGCTGCCGAGCTGCGCGCCGCGCGCGGGAGCCAATGGAAACGTCGCCAGGGCGCGCCACGGTCGCGTCGCCGTGTGGTGCACGGTAGTATATGGGCTGCAAGATTATGTCTCCCATGCCTGTACAAGAACATGATTTTGGCCTAGTTGGCGTTTACTGCATGTCATGTTGACCGCTAATAAAAGAGGATGTGCGTTTTGTGTATTTCTTTCTCTATCTTCGTCTTTTATATTAGCGGTCCCGTGCCTTTGTTCGCAAAAGCCTTCCGTTCAGTGTCACAACAGCCTCAAAAACACGAAGGGCTGATACACGTCAGTGAAATTCAATGTACTTTCTGAAAAAAAAAAAATATATATATATATATATATATATATATATATATATATATAGGTGACAAGCGTGCACCACTGCGGTTGTTGGCTGAGTCAAGTAAGTCTCACTTGTTCGCTTTCATATGCCAAATTTTTATCCATGTAGCGCAGTCAGTCGAGGGGGCGCTTCCGCGTAACTGGGGTCCATTATTAAAGGAGGACACTGGGGTCCGTAGCCTCCTCTGGGCGCAGCAGCAGCGGCAGCAGCGGGAGCTTCGTGCAGGTGCAGCGAGCGGCTTGATGTGATGCGATCGCCATGTTAAAAAAATGAAAACGAAGACAGAGGCAAGGGATTCGTCAAATGCCAAAGAAATCTTGAAGAAACTCTAGTGGAGAGCCGGCTTACAGATACCTAGAGATAATAGTTTACCATCGCACCGCGCGACACAACGACTGTGACGTCCACGAGGTCCCGAAACGCACGACGAATTTATACGTCTTTCACACAAACACATCGGATCATAACCGAGTCCGCGATCTGGATGGGGTACTTCTACACGGGCACTTTCGACCACACTATATATTGCACGAACCGAATTCAGTAGATCGCGATCGTATAGGCTGTCGTTTGCACCGTCACGCTGAGTGAGCTAGGTGTGTGCGAATATTCGAAACTTTCGAATAACGAATCGAATAATGTCGTATAAACATAGAACTTGAGAATTGTGTAGTCGAGCAGGCTGTATATATACCCATACTTTACAGGCTGTACAGCGATCATTCGCACTATTTGAAGAGTTCGGTGCATGCGAATAACCTACTTGTTGACTCATAATGCTCAATTTGTGTTTTTTAATAATCAAAGCTGCATACAGTACTATCTAATGACAAAAACTTGCTAACTTTAAGAACACTAAGTTACCATTGCTTTATATGAATTGTGATAACGACTGTTCATTATTCGAAAGCTATACCGATATTCGATTCACTTCTGCCACTATTCGATTCGTATTCGATTTGGTCTCAAAGATCACTATTCGCACGCACCTAACTGTTTCTTATAGTGCATATTTCTAGTGAATAGGGCACGCCTTCGTTAACAACTGTACCATCTGCTACTTCTTTCTGTCTAAACGTTTTGTGTAAATTGGCTCGCAATACATTTTGGCTACAGCGAAATGTTCGTTCAAGAATAAAAAAAAAATCGCAATTACACCAACGCATACATAAATGATGGTATAGTTTCGATATCAATAGTAAAAAAGGCCTAGCAGAGCCACGTCTCCCAAAACGCCACCGCACTGAAAGCCACGACAGCATTAAACATCACGAAGCTTCCAAATTACTACGGCGTGCCGTTTCAGGGGTGAGGGGGGTAATTGCCCCCAATCGAACGCTTATTCGGGTGCACCGCCGGCTCACGAAACAGCATCGGCTCGTGTCGCGAAAGCAAAGTGTGGCGTGCTTCGCGCGTCGCACCGTACCATGCAGCGTGTGAGCCCGGCGTTTAAAACGCTCGTGGACTTGCAAATGATACTCGCTGACACGGCAGTCTGCTCATGTACATAACGACTATCCCAGAGCGGGGCGCCAAGAGCGCGGTCGAATGTGTGTATACATGTAAGCATACGCTCGATCCAGCCGTTTCGCGCGGGCAAAGCGATGCATGCGTCGGCGTATATTATAATGGCTCGCTTAAACACGGGTCTCAAGCCCCGCGCTGGAAACAGCGAACGCTTCCGCGTGAAACACGCGATGAGCGCTTGCCGTGACCGTCTGTTCTGGGATGTAAAAGTGAAATATATAGATATAGTGAGAGAAAGAGAAGTGGAGGGGGCGTAGCGCGACTGGCGCACATTGTTTGAAGTCTCTGGATACGTTCATCCTTGCCGGAAGGAAAAAAAGAACAGCTGATAATGGATTCTAATCACCGCTTTGATGCGTGTAAATGCGTAAGTGCGAGCTTGTATACGAGCGGTTGTAAGATATATGTACCGAGAATCACTCGACATCATCGCGTTGTCGTTCCCGTTAGACAGACACCCGATGTTATGTGCAGGGAACCTATATGTCACTTCGCAACGCCGTATGCCTTGAGCTCGCTAGCTCGACATATGTGTGGTATAAATAAGAGTGCGTAGGTACCGCATACTTCGGTTCTTAAGCACGCCTGATGCTTCTAGTTTTATGTCCCGTGGAGGTGCGCACATAATCACGCCAATCCGTAAATTTATAGTTTCCCCGCACTTCTGCTATTTTCAAAGCCTTGAGAAGCGCACAGCTGTAGAACAGGTTGGAAATTTTCAATGCTTCAGTGGGTTTTTCAAGCTCGCAGAATGTAGACTTCATGCGGGAATTCTCTGGAGAAACGTCAGAAGTGAAAACATTAACTATTCAATTTCTAGTGAACTTGGAAAGTACCTACCCGCCGCTTAAAAGGTATGCTTAATTTAAAACATTGCGAATAACAACCGAGCATGTGAACCCGCTACCTGGCGACAGACATGACTGACAGCAAAATCTCAATTGTCTATCTTGCAAACTAGCTTGCAACTAAAAGTCAAGCACAAACAAGAAGTAGCACAAATTCAATAAAAAGTGTTTCTATATGTATGCGAGACGGTCTGAATAATTATTTTTATAAGTGCGCTTGCTTTTGATGCACGAACTTCGGGTGTACAAGCGTGTCCGTAGCGCCTAAATAGTTCGCGTGTGACGTCACGGACGCGGCTTCTCATCATGCTAGTACCGAAACATGGCGGCCACGATGACGTCAGTGCACATTGCCATCCCACGTAAATCGCTTTGCTTTTTCACAGTGACCGTTTTAAAGCGAAGCTTTCTATATCTCACTGTTTCGTCCGTGAGCGCCGAAAACGCACTGCAGGAAAGCCAACTTACACAATGGAACCATCTGCGCATCTGCGCACACAATAGAACAACGGCGGACGACATACGTATTGTAGAACGCTACAGTTTACATTCGCAGTTGTACCGATAAGAACAATGGTAACTGCAACGCCACGCTACCCAGACGAACTGTATATATCTGCATTGCAATACGCGCGTCACGCAATGCATTCCCGGTCATCACCATGCATAGGTAGGCGGCGGGTGCAGCGCACGGCAGAAGAGGCTGCGGTACGCGAACGTAAGCGCGAGCGCCGATCATGCCCGTAAGGCCGAGCCCGTGTATCGGCAACGACATGCAGTCCGTGAAAGCGTGAGTGTGTGCGAGTGTAATCCACAGCTACGGGATCTAAAATAGAGGCTATGCAACTTAACGAAATGTGTCTTCATTCAACTTCAACGTTCAAAAAGTACATTCCTAAACAAGCAATCAAATCACTTATGCATCGCATCGGGTCGCTCAGCATTTCTTGGCGTCGTTGCGTGGTCGTTGGCTTTGGACTTCGACTTTGATTCAGTTTGCATGGGCGAAAGCTTCTTGTTCAACCATTTTTCTTTAAGAAAGGGGCTTTGCTTTTTTTGTTTTCACCGAATTGTCGCCGTTATCAATTTGTCGCTCGGTGCGAGACGCTCACGTCGTGCTGTCAGCTGTCTCGTTTACGCTGCTTCTCTACCCGCTAGCATCCTAAGATGGCGCGCGTCGATGACGTCAATGGAAGCTCTCTAAAGTTAGCGAACAGGTCTGCGCGGTGCTCTCTGTGGTGGAAGTGTTGGTGGCTGTGTCGCTTTATGCGTGGCCTCTGAGATCGGCGAGCCTGTGCTGTTTTATCTCGGAGGCCATGTTTCGTGCATGGAGTTTCTTACGAAAATTACGAGAGGGAATTCTGGCTGTCCAAATGTTCCGATACTATGGTAATGATTATTAGTATCCGGAGTTGCATATCCTTCGTGCCTGAGGCTTCAAAAGTTCTTGTGCCGTTGTTTCTTTTTACGCTCTATCTTTCTAAATTTCCAAGCCCTCGTAGTTTTACTAACGCAGCAAGTCTACGCACCCGCATATTGATTGCGAATTGTTGCACCTCTAGCTCAATATTTGGTCTGATGTGATCAATTTGCAAAGTCACAAAGCCGTTCGAATCCCCCCCCCCCCCAAAAAAAAGGGCCAAGTTTAGGCAAATCCGCGTACTTTCCATAATTCACATGTCTGAACCGTCACACCTACAGCTTCCGAAGACACAAACGCCACATCTGGCAACTTTTTGAGGAAACCTTATGGATTCATGCGAGCTTTTCCGGCATGCCCGTGCGATTTCCCATGCGTGGCTTTTGAGCCGCGACGTCAAGCTCCTATTCGTATACTCAACAGCTTCCTCCCTTATATGCCGGACTCGCGGGGACCCCCTTGTCGCTATAGTACCTGCAGTTATTCAGAAGTGCCTTCAATCGTCCTCTTCGAGATCACCTCGAGATCGGATAGTCTATCAAGGAATAGACGAGACTATGAAACAATCTCGAAGGAATCGGCAACAGCTCGACGAGAGGCCACGACACAATAACGCTGCAGGGTAACGCGCAACCTATACGAGTAATACGCACTGAAAAAAAAAGTTCATCCGTGTCGTCTAAATGTTTCAACATGTTAATGCGGGACACTTGCCCTCACGACCAGCCAATTGGTAGAAAACGAAGTGCGATGTATACGATCAAAATCGAGTTGTAATACTGATTCAATTGTTCAGTATATACGTTTTGCAGCAAGGCTTGCAAATAGGCGATTCCGGCAGAGCACTAGCTCCGCAGCGGTGTTATTTAGGTGCTGTTCTGATCTGTATACAGCGACACTCTCTGCACAGCTACACCTTTGTTTTCACGTTCCCTTCGCCGAAAAAATACCATGCACCGCAGAAGCTCTAAACATCCCCCTCCATCCGCTCCCTCGTCCCGTTTACCATTCTGCCATTCATTAGCCGGGTCGGGACCCCCCCCGTAACACTCTCACTACCGGTTCGTCGTGATTCCTTTTTGTTTCACCGTGCAACCTATTCTTTTGTAATCTGCAGCCCTATACACCTCCCGGCCGCATCGCAAACTACACCTACTGAATCTGGGCTTCAAACAACAAAACGATGCTGTACTTACCAAGGCACCCGCGTCCAAACGGGAGAGGAATTGCAACTCGCGTCGGAAACGTTTTAGCATCGCGCCCTCGTACCTACCCGCAGCATGCATGTGCGGTGGGCGTGACGACGATATTCGCTTACACGCGTCGTGAGATCATCCACAGTTGCGAACTATATAAAAATAAAAAAGGAATATTTAAAGAAAGAACAAGAAGAAAAATAACAACGATCTGCGGAATTGAAACCATGCGCCGAAGTAACAGCCCTTCGCAGCGTAGTACGCCCTCTAGCGAGCACCCGAAACACCACGCCGTTTCTTTCGTTTTCTTTTTTTTTGCCTTTTTGCTTTTTTTTTATGTTTAATGCCTTCCGTGGCGTGTTCGAGGGAAGAACGCAGCTGACTCACTTGCGCGATCTTCGCTCCGTTTATTGAATATATAGAGCTCCTAGTCACGCTAGTGATGATGCCTTATGAAACGAGCGTGTAGCACGCGCTCGCTGGAAATGTTGCGCGCGGCTCGCTTTTTTTTTAATTTCAGTTGTACGGATCATCGTGTTGCGATAAAACTGCTTTGTCCTGCGCGATATCTGCGGTACTGCCAGGAACACTTTCGCCCTACTTCAAAGTCGAACTGCGGCAAAAATTTTTGACTGTGTAAAAAAGCTTCGTTTCATGTAAACTGTAGGTGAAAGCTAAAAAATTGTCGTCCATCCGAATGTGGCACGAATCTACAAAGGAAACCCGTACGGGTCTCTAAACTGAACTGATTTGCCATATTGTGTGTCCTTGTGCTTCCAGTTGTCGATTAATTCGCCCTCGCGCTGCGATCTGCTAGCCTCCTGGTTAGCTCAGATGGTAGAGCGACCGCCCCGGAAAGGCGTTGGTTCGAATCCCGAACAAGGGCGATTTCTTCCTCAACTGCGAAGCCTTCTTTTCTGAGAAACCCGTATGGGTTTCCTTTGTGGCTTCGTGCTGTATTCGCGTGGATGACAATTTTTCCCTTTCATGATAATTCCTCTACCCTTTGGGAGTCCGCAGAACTGATTTGCCATAAACTGTAGGAGCTGCCACCGTACAAACGTGAATGCGTCGAGCAAACCTTAATGAAAAAAAAAACACCTTTTTCAATACCGTAACTTGAAAAAGAAGCAAGAAAAACGCTGTCGTTACCGTTTGCCCCGGAAATGACTCAGAACCCGGAACATTGAGGGTTGACACAGCATGATGATAATGATGATATGAGTATCCTTAGGATGGAAAGCTGGGATAGTTAGTTTGAGTATTCGGACACAGTTACATCGCTAAATAAGAAAGAAAAGAAAGAACGAAATTATGCCAATCCAACGCGCATGTTGGGAGCTATATGGAGCGTGAAGCTTTCGTGAAGCGGTTAATGAAATACTATAAATTTGCTCCTTTTCTTTGGCCTAAAAGAAACTTTTGTGCGCATGCGCTGTCGCTCACCCGTGCTACTCATTGTGAGAAACCTTACACTGATTTATAATTCCTCCTATCTTCTTATTTATTTTCAGTGTACCACCCGCTTCTATAGGTCAATGTGGGTTGGGGTTTTGTGCCCATAGTATGGTAAATCATCGTCATAATCAAAAATAATCAACACGTGGCGACCATCCGAAAGAGCTAGTTTGTGTTGGCATGCGAGAAATATAGGTGCGTTCGTAATCTAATTTTTAATTTTTTTTCTATTTTTGTTGGAGCATCAATTACTGCTGCGCTGGCGCACCGAGGTTCGAATCCTGGTGCCGGACGCCCATATATTAAAAAAAAAGTGAGGTCGAATCTAATGGCGAGAATCCGACCGGCAACCGACCGACCCAGGCAAAACTATGGGATGGCAGGTGAAGAGAGCTTCACTTAAAAAAAATTAAAAAAACGTTGACAGTCACTTCAGTATCCTTATGTGATTTGAATGCGAAAGCATGAGGACTTGCCTAAGTTATCACCTTAGCGTAAAACTCCACATTAATCAACCTTGCTCTAACTTATACCATCCTTAATCCACTTCAATTCACCTTAATACAATTTTGGGACTGGGCCAGGTAGGTTTTTTGGGTGTGGGCCACGGCGTCCATCCGATGCCGTGGACGCTCGCCTTAGCATTTCGCAGTGCGAGCCGCAGCAGGTCCAGCACCGAGAACGTGACGTCACCACTTGGTCACATGGGTTTTGATACCATCGGATGACAACAGCTTTCCGCTTCAAAGGGCATGTAATACTTTCGAATTAAAACATGGAGATCCAGCGCACTTGTATGAATCTTCATGTGAAGCAAAGCTTAATTGGGACTACACTGTCTGTCCCTGCGTCGTGTGCCACTTGGGATGAGCAACGCGTGGACCAACACAGTCCTCAAACATCTTGTCGGTGGCGCCAATCACGTTGAAGCAAGAGTATTCTTTGACTACACATGACCGGCTTACAGACGTTCACTCCGAAGCAAAACGCGCTATTAGTACTTAAACAGTCATGAGAGTTTAAATTTAGAAGTAGTGACGTCATGCTGTGATATTGAACTACAGGGCACGTGTTTGCCAAATAAAGAATGTTCTTCAAAGTTGGTTGTTTGCTTGCCTAGCTGCCTGCCTGCTGGTCAGCAATCGTGTCTATCATACCACGAGACGATATATGACCTAACCTATCCACCACACCCCCCTTCGCTGCCGTGTTATTACTGTTTTCTTTGTTCACTCTATTCACCATGTTCAATCATTTCGCACTGCTTCTAAGCGGGGACGGCCCGACAAATTCCTTCTCGTTGAACGTAAGAGCCAGAAAAGCCATTTTCAAACCTATAGAGCTTCCGTTGCAGGATGCATGTGGCACATCACACGGGATGTTTTCATAGTTCGCGGCCGTCACGCCAAGGTGTAACCTGATATCGCCGACAGGGGGTACTCTGTTCCGAGAAAAAAGCCGAGCCTCGAAGAATCACCCTGCAGACCCAAAAAAACGGCGGGTGCAAAGCGTTCTACATTTTTTTTTCTTCCAGACCTCACCCTCGGGACCTCTTGGAGACCTCTCCGTCGAGACCACGTGTTTCCGCACCCCTCCCCCCCCCCCCTTCCATTACCCTCCCGGCATTTCTCAGCTGTCAATCAAGTACCTCGTGTCATCTTGTCTGGAGACTCCACTATGGCGTGTCATCTCTCGCATGCAGGGTCTGTCATCTTCTTCGGCTTCGTGGAAGCTTTTTTAAGGGTACGACAACGCATTCGTCGGCCGACCGGGTCTTACGCCGAGATTTTCCCGGAAAAGCCGCGGGGTAACCTGTGACCCCGCCCTTTAGATGTACGGACGAGCCTTCGGCCTATTGTGCCATCGAAGAGGGTGTGTTCGGCCTCTGCCGTGGCATTGTTGCGAATGAAGCAAAAAGAAAGAAAGGGAGAGAGAGAGCGATACAAAAAAAAAATGTACCTGAACAAAGGAGGCTCGCTTGTCCTACGGGGTTACTTAGTTCTCGTTAGCCTTACTCTTCAGGCGTGACAAAAGGCACCGCCATAGGGGGCCACATTAATCCGCAGGCCTCTCCATTACGACGGCGGGATCTGTAGCGGTGCCTTGAGGGGAGTGGGAAATGCTATAGATAGCATATGAGGGTCGCAATACGGTGGTCTCAGCCATTCTCGCGGGGCTTGTGTTCACTGGCTCTCGTCGCGATGAATGTCAGCTTCGAGCATGTACATGTAAGCACGCGGACGGACGTCGCACCTCTGCAGTGGTGGCTCTCTCGGAGTAATGAAAGCGAATCTATAGGAGGCCGTACCTTTGCCGTACTGGCGGTATACCGAAAGGAACCACTGACGTCATGGTCGCCATGTTTTTCGACACCGCCTAATGAGTGGTTCAGCGGAAGCGGGTGAAAAAAAGGCGGCCTCGGACGCCTAATGCGATAGCTTGAAATCGAATATTCCCTTCCAACAGTCACTAGAGCTTTAACATTTTTTTTTTTCGTTTAAATGCAACAAACCTCATTAAAATCGCTGCGAAGGTTACCCAGGAAAAGCATTTCTTCGTTCCCGTGTACTTGGATAGTCGCGTTTCCCGCTGGTAAACAGTTAGCAACTGGTTACCTTATGCTTACCGTTTTAGAGTGTCCCGCATTCATTGCGCAGCGGAATATAGACTTATTGGACTGCAATGTGCGACCCTTCGCGATTGCCTGTTTCCAAGGGGGTGCGCTGCTCGACGCGACCAGGCCCATCGAGCCCTGCTAACATTGCTGAAGGATACTGACTTGGCCTCCCGCTAACAGACGTTATTTGTGTTTTCTGTTTTGTTTCTGTCTGCGTTTCCGTCATTTCTTTATTTCCTCTTTTCTTTCCTCCTACATTCATTTCCTCTATTCCCTCCTCCTGAAAGTGTAGACTGGCGTTGTGCCCCTCTCGGTGGCCGTTGTCAGCTTGCTCCCTCCATATTTCCTTCGTGTCCTTGTGTGTATATGTGTACAAACTATCCACGTGCTGGTCTGTACTTATCATGCCAAAAAAAAAAAAAACGAACGAGAAATAGAGATAAAGAAGAAACTACCACCATGATGTAGGTATATAGTCACGGCACGATACAACACCCCGTCTTTCAGTGCGTCTGGTTTCGAAGCGGTGACAGCGGCAAAAGTGGCTTCGGGGCACTCGGCAGCAGCGCCAAGAGTCCAAGACGTAAGGCGAGTACAGAACTATAGACTTTCAACGAATACCCTAGCACGTAGGTGCTCCGGGCTACGACGCCGCAGTGTAGCCGGGAATGTGTCATCTGTGACCATAGGTTGGCATACTCACCGACGAGTATCCGCCCCCTCCACTACCTCATACTAGCTCAACACTAATTTCACAGGCATGAGATAGAGCGTCAGTGAGTGAAGGAAGGCGTGAGGGGACGGTATAGTGTAAGCGAGAGTGCGAGTTTGAGCTGGAGTGAGCGCCGGTTAACGTTAGTTGGTATGAACGAAAGTCACTGACGGTGAATTTAAGTGGGAGTGAACATAGAACGTGAGTTACTGCGCGCGAGTGTGAGTGTCCGTGAGTATGTATGTGAGTGAGCGCCGGTGAGTTGATGCGAGTACGAGCGTGAGCGGACGCCGGTAATTGTTAATGGAAGTGAATACAGTCGAACCCGGATATCTCGAACCCGCATATAACGAATTATTGTCTATAACGAACAGCAGTAAACCCCCCTTGAAAATTTTTGTATAACAGTTTAATTTTATATATCGAAATACGATAGATCGAACTTTTGTGATTACCTTCAGATTCGATATATCCGGGTTCCACTGTACATGGGCGCGAGTGAGCGTTGGTCTGTGTGAATGGGCGTGAGTATAGGAACGTGAGTGATGAGTACCGACGACGAGTGAGTAAACGTGACTGTCAGTGAGTAGTAGAGAGCCTGCGAAAAATATTGGTGAGTGATTGTGAGGGTGCTATATCCGGCTATTGTCCCGACCCAGGACCGTGACGCAAGGGCTATACATACGAATGTGTCCTATACTTCTGCGTGCGTACATCTGTCGTCGTCCTTCCTCGATACTCGACGATCATCGCCTTCGCCCTATAGTGACACAGCGCGGCGTAGACGTCTTGCACCGTTCACCCTTCTGATTCGGTGTTTTTAATTTCGGCATATACACATCTTGTGAATAGTGTAGTGCACAAACATGAACATTTGTGGTGGATAGACATAAACATTGCGTGAGGTTTCACGATGCAAGTGAACACAATTGAATCCACGCCGCTATAGACTGAAGCATCGCTTCGCATGAATTCCATCATGTGCGTGGGGTTTGTATAATTTCTCTCTCTCTCTCTCTCTCTTTTTTTTTTTTAGTGTCTCTTAACTGCTGATCAACTGGAAACGCGACTATCTAAATTCAGAGGAACGATGGACTCGTTGTTCTTAGCAACTTCGGTACAATGGTTAATGAGGTTTGTCGCATTTAACAGAAAGAAAAGTTAAAATCTAGTGACTGTCGGAAGATAATTGTTGATTCAAGCTGCGATTTTTTACGATATATGTTGAATATTGTAAGATTGATAAAAAAAGAAATTACAATATCCGTTTACAACTCTGTAACTCGGCAATAAAAAACGATGTCACAAGTCTGTAAACTATCAGTATCAGTTGGTAAGCTTGCTGCGTTTAAAAGAAAAAGTTAAAATCTAGTGACTGCTGGAAACAAGTTTTCGATTCAAGCAGCCATATTTTGTTTACAAAAGTTGCTGAAAATTGAAAAAAAAAGAACACTGTCACAATTATGTAAACAACCAGTACAAGTTGGTATCAGGCTCAATGTCAGTGGTAGCGTCACAGAGTAGAAGAAACCACGTGCATCTTGTAAGTGTATTGAGGAGTCGTGCGGGACTTCGAACGGTGTGACGCAGAGACAACGACAACGCAGGTGGTTCGCTTAAAGGAAACACTTTTTATTTAAATAATAATTATGATATAACATCTATTTCTCTTTCTTTTACTCTTCATCAGCTCCATTCCTGCAATTGGCGATTTGCGTGCCGACATTGCGACACACAAACACACGCACACACCACGATGTGAGATGTCGTAAAAGAGAACACAAAAGGCTCAAGACAAAACAAGACACTGGTTCGCCTCTGCAACACACACACGCACACACACACAAAAAAGGAAAATTGCAGTGAAATCCATCAGCCAAGAATCACCTGGTACAAGCTACTCGCTTGAGTAGCGAGCGGTTGTAAAATTATATCCATACAAAACCTTGACATTGACAAATCTCGCAACTTTGCACACACTTCTGTGGACTCCCCTTAGGGAGTCTATTCGATTGCAGCGCCATTTTGTTCGAGAAGACCGTGTTATAACATTCGAAGTTTCTTGGAATATACTGTAGAGATACGTTACCGACAGTACATTCAGTCGCTGTACGCGCGTCACAAAAGCAGCGCGGTTAAATCCATTCACACGTTGTGGGCACCATCTCCAACCTCGCCCAAGATACCACACTAGAGAAATTGGGGTTGGTGATTTCTCAAAGCCGCCGCATTGTTATTTAGCAGCCGGTAACAATCAATTGATGGTGGCGCAATTAAGGTTCACGGGCCACGACTACGTGCCAAAGCTTGATAGGTTAAACCGGACGATAGCGAAGGATCCAGAGAAACAAGGAATACGCGAGAAATGGCTATTGTTTGATGCATTGCCTCCGAGATGTGCGCGCTAAGCTGCCACAGTATCTCTGAGGTGATGGTTGACGTACGAGTTTCACACTAAGAATGCTAGAGGGAAATGTGGAGCTAGTGCGCGCGATCGCTGCCCTATAATATGGCTGGTATAAAGACATTGCGTTCTTGATGAGCAGCGTACGTATTCGCCCATAACTTTGTCGCAGCAAGCGACATTGTCGAATCTTGCGTTAGGCTCTCTGAAGTTCGTTTTTCATCGCGAATATGTTGCTAGGGAGTGATTTGCTTCGTTTAGCCTGTAAATGTTTTATCACCCTATTGCGCTTTAGAGCCTAACAAACAGAGGTAATTGTTTAGAATCAGCTAAACCTATGTGCTCAGGATTACTTATACAAATGTCACCTTGATTCAAATAAGTGGATACTTAAACGTGTCGATATTTGCTTACGAGGTAAGTTTTATAGGATAAGGTGAATCAGTTGAGAAAGATAACACGCTTAACTGCGTTAACGAAATGTTTTGTGGTTGGCACGCAATGACATCGAAACACAAAGACAAATAAAAGAAGGCGAACCGTGCTTTCTTAATGAATATTTGCCAAATTTCTGTATAAAGCCTACGTGTACTACCCATAATTCCTGCGGTGTTTAAATGACTGCAGCGCCATATTTGCCTCTGGTAACCTTAGTGAGAAACTCTAACGGTTTTTGCTATAAGCTCACACGGGAAGGACCGCCGGCCCCCGAAGGGAGCAGTTTAAAAACTTAACATTGTAAAAAAGACCATAGGCAAGAAAGGAAATAAATGCACACTTACGCATGGAACCGGCTTTCAACTTCATTTGCTAGGCGACCTCAAGAACTACGGAACCGGCGACGTTATAACGAATATGCGAAATTTCCGTTTGTCGTCAGACGTCACCAAAGAACGTTGTCACACGCTGCAGTGGCTGATCTCGAATCGCCTTATACCCAACGCCACTAGGCAAGCGAGAATTAATGTGAAAAAGAGTTATTTACAGAAAAGAACGCCTTGTCTCCATTTCGACGCACTTCTCTTACGCCAACCATCAGCATTAGAGAGTTTTAGATTAGGGGGACACAAGCGTTGGGGCCCCCTAATCTAAAACTCTCTATTATGTACAGCATATAAGTATATATGTACACGCGGTATCGTTCGGCGCCACGTTTCTCATCGGAATCTCAACCCATACTGCTCAGAATGGCATGTTGTCAACCTGACGCGTATTTCACCGTCAGGTCAGATAGTCACTGTTACACAAACAGAAAGTTTCAGCCGTACACGGCATGAACTGCGGTTTCGTAAAAAAAAAATATACAACCTGCGGATTTTTAACAGACTGTCTCAAATTTTTCTGTGGGGGAATCCCTTTAGGGAGCGTTGATTGCCTGAGCAAATGGTAAGTGGCCTCGACGAAAGACATAACCAACAGTCGTTATTTTTCACGTTGCGCAGTTCTCGAAAGCACGCAATAAATCTGTCGACGATAAATAGAAAATGTATAGACAATCTATAGACTTTCTTAGTCGTTTACGTCACACAAAGGTGAAAGTACACCACATTGTGGTCGACCGGCAATTTCGCCACTGCTCAATTTCCTAAGGTTCGGAGAGCCAGGTGTTTGACGCGAGGTCTTCAGAAGATGCTGGTAAGAGGTCCCCTCATAAATTGAATTTCGACAGTCTAACAAACAGTCAACAGAGGTCTTGTAAGCTGCTTTGCCTTCTCATATAGGCCTGTCCTTTTTTTTTCGCTAGGTAGTTTAGTATATCCTGACGGTTTTTACATTGGGATTTCCCATTGCACCCTTCATTTGTATTTAATGTATTTGTATATTTGTATGTTACGGGCCAATGAAGTTGAACAGACAAAAGTCATTAACAAGCCAATTTACATTCGTTTATTGTAGCCTGTACACTTCCAAACCGGTTGCATGTGGAATTTCACTAACGTTACTAGACAATAAGCGTAAGAATATGTGTCAAAAGGTAGTCTATATACATTCCAGAGACTTCACAGAAAAGCCTGCAAATTTCTTATTAACGGTATAAATAGGTAAATTTTCTGTAAGGAATCCTGTCACACTCACAGGAAGGCTTCGAAACTTTTTACGGAGACTGTAACTTGCGATACCTTTGTATTCTATATACAAAGAGAGCGCAATGAAATAAACGAAGAATTATATTCACAATTCAAAGTGCCGTAAATATAGGAGAGTAGTACAACATCGCCTCACAAATGATTGCGCATTTACGTGCATCCTTACCCTTCTGTACAGACGCGGAAGCGCCACTTTGCAACACGATACGTGTTTATTGCACTTATCTTACCTGCGCCGGTGGAAAGCAAAAAGATCCCAGACATAGCCCTCCTTTCGCGACGTCCTTTTCACACAGCAAAGAAATGTTCATTCGCGACTATTTTTCTTTATACAGTGATTACAAGGTATCATAATATGTTGTGAATGTACAAAAATCTCTTCCACAAACTGGCCCGAAATATCTCTGGCCACTCAAGTACACCTCTAAGAGTTTCACTTAGCCAAATCGCCGCCAATGGAGCCAAGTTCGAGTAATAGGCGCGCTGACACAAAACTTTCTTCGTAACGGAGAATGTTGGTGTTTCAAAATTTGTCACGGTTGATCACGCATCTTCAGTTTTGGCATGCCACGAATGTTTCAATAAAAAAAGAGAGACACAGAACTGACAAAATAGCTGTGAACGCGGTGTTTCTATTTCGATTCATTGGCTCCCCGTCCCGACGTGGGTGCGGCCCGCGGCTTCGTGGCCTCCCTGTCCCTGAGAGGGGGCAACGGAGCTTCTCAGGACCTTCATTAAAGTTCTTTGTCTGTCTGTCTGTATTCATTCTTTCGATCGCATACGATTACCCGAACTTTGATAGCCCTCGATGGATCGAGATAAACCGCAGTCTTAAGTCAGCATGCTCTAGCGTTCTTCCTAATACCGCATACGTCTTATCGAAGCGGACATTCCGGAGTATAGATAGCTTGCACGTGACGTCAGCGACACGCAGCTTTTCACCGTGGCGGTTCTCCAACATGGCGCCTATGATGACGTCAGTGCAAGCCATGCCCCTATTGCTTGAAAAAGGAATTCACGCACGAGATCTGTGCGCATGCACTGAATCTAGAAATGTTTCTACGTCTAAAAAAAAAAGCAAAATGAAAAATGAAGAAATAATATAGCATTTTCACTCTCGTACCTACCGTACGAAAACGACTTGTAGGCGGATGTGACCCCGGCACATTTCAAGTGTTGCGCAGTTATCAGGTTCACGTATTGCAAAAAACATGCGAGAGAAGGCGCCGTGTTCGAGCCAGCAAAATAGAAATGCGAGGACCTAAAAGAATTGCCAACCAACAGAGCACCAAAAGAAACCTTGCGAATATCGAAACACAGCAGGGACACGCATTCACACTTGTTGAAAAAGCAGGCAAAAAAGAAAAAAAAATTAGGGGTGCGCGAAATATTCGAAAATGTCAAAGAGCATTCGAACAATTCCGTTCAAATGCGGAGTGCATCGATTCTGGAATACGAAATTCGATTTCTACGGATATTGTCGTATTATGGCCAGCTATACGGGCTTTTTGTGATTACATGAGCCTATGCACCTGGCCATGGGGAACGACCGACGCATCTTGTTCATTGGCCGTTTCTCATGGCCGTTGTAAGACAACCAGCAGCAAAACAATGGCGGTGAACTTTTATGTTCACCTTTCACTCCGTGACCATTCACAAGCTGCCCAGTAAAGCGGAATTCCCCCCCCCCCCCCTCCGACGTCGTCTCTAAGCGACCCAGAGTTGCTCTGAGACATTAAATTCAATCAATAAACGAATTGATTCCATACTTCAACGTCATATTTGTTTCCGACACTCATATTCAATGCGAAAGTTTTGGTAGTCGAGCACCCCTACTATAAAACGCTGATTTTTTTTTAGTCCCTTCTATCTTTTCCCGTCCACAAATGTTTACTGCAAAATCGCACAACTGTGACACAGAAAAAAAATGATAGAAAGTTAAAAAAAGAAAAAAAGAAGAGCATCGAAGCGGCGTGTTCAACACGAGGCACCCGTACACATACACTGACACACGCGTACATGGTACGTAACATTCCAACACTGCGCTTGACTTTCTGAGTGCGAAGGTTTCGTACCCGCCGTGGTGGCGTAGTTAGATAAAGTTTGAGGAAGCATTCGACAGTATCACGCATGCGCACAAGGTCCGCATCGATACGCCGTGAACGCGCGCCGTCTCGATGTCGCGCGAGATTCAAAACAGCATCAATTAACTTGCGTGCCTGGCTGTAACGCATAAGAAAAAGAAAGAAGAAAGTGAAAGTAAAGAAGGGCATCCGTGATGTGTTCTGAAGATGTCAATGGTCACCGATCACACACACACAAAACAAAAAGATATTTTCCTTTATCGGCTGCGAGAAGGTGCTCCCATTCGGAAAGAAGGCCACCGCCCATCCGTGGTCTTGGAAAACATGGCTTTTAGCCGCGGCGAAAGTTGGTTTTCGGTTCCACCAAGATGACCCAAAGCGCATATCTGTTACAGCAAGTGAAACAGGTCATCCAATTGGAGCGTTTCGTCTGATGCACTGACCAAAGTGAAGTGCTTTCTTTTCCCATGATGTTAATGGCATTGCGACGCTGATTTGTATAGACATCACCCAGAACACTCTACACCGGTGCATAGGTCATCTCAACGATGATCTCCAATAGCCAATGATCCCGAAAACCCAAAATTTGTCTTTCAAATCAGTCATCGCTCACATCGTAGCTCAAAAGAAGAAAGAAGCACCTTCTCACCACTCCGACTGAACGTCCAAAAGTCTCTCGAAAAAAAAAATGACCATAAAAATGCCTGACAAAGAACGCGCGCTCCGAATTTTCTCGTATAGGACTCTTAGATTATTTCAGACACAAATCACCGCAAGGAGCCTCTGGAATCGACTCGCACGCTATTGCCGCATAATGCGATCACGGCGCCTAGTGCGTAAATACATAGTTACATAAGAACCCCACGGCTACACACGGAAGCCACATAAAATATGATGTGGTGTTTCTGGCAACCCACTCCTCGTTGCCGTGTCGTTTTTTTTTCTTCGGTGGGAGGGAAACGTCCAAGGTGTTCGATCGTCCGAGATACGCACGCAGATAAGCGTGCGCGTGAAGGTCTCTTTCTAAACCCGTCCGCGCGGCACAAGTTGCGCATGCGCAAGAGCTACGCGCCGACACGCGCACACACACATACACACACGCCACGATACGCTCACTCGCAGCAAGAGTGTTCCGATCTGTGCGTCCAGCACGGGAAAAATGTCTGAGTCCACCACAGTCACTTTCATCACAAAAAAAGTGAAAAAAAAAAACAAAGCATTGCAAAGATGTCCCTCGTCCGTGAAGCTGTACTTCAAGACACACACGTGCGGACGCCTCACTTTCTCGGACGCTCGAAAACGTGACGTCATGTCTTGTATACATTTCCCGTAAGAGGCTGGAGGAAGGTGAGAGTGACGGCCTTTCTTGTTCAACGGAGCGAAGATGCCGCAGATATATCACAGTGCCAGAAGACAAGGACAAGCAGGACAACTTCGAGGCCTTTTCTCCAGTCCAGGACACACAGCTTATGTCCTTGCGCTTCGTCCTCGTCGTCGTGCTCTCCACCGCAAAGTCATGCAGTCTCGAACCTACAAGCTTCCACTGTATACGAAGGCGATGAGGAGTCGAACTTTTCGCGCAAACAAGAAGGATGCGAGGAACTGAAGAAAGGACAGTAGAGCTTGTGCTGTCCTGTCTTCAACCCCGTCTATAGCTGTTCTTTACGCACGGCTTGCTTGCGCTGCGACCGTTCCTCCCAAGCGTCAACCAACTTGCCCCGCAACGAGTTCTTCTTTAGGTTTCACTTTTCTTCGTCCGACGCCGGCTCCGGCGTGGAGGACACGACGTCGACCTTCTCTTCGACGTCGTCCGTCGTCTCGGTCACCGCCGCCTGCTTCTTGAGCAACTGCTGCTGCTGGAGCTGTTGCTCCTGGAGCAACTGTTGCGCCTGCTGCTGGTGGGCCGCGGCGGCCGCGTAGAAGGCCGTCGGCGGCGGGGGCAGGGACATGAACAGATACTGGAGGTACTGCTCGAACGACGGCAGGGCGTCGGCCAGCGGTACGGCCGTCGTGGCCAACGGCAGTCCTGGCGGAAGCGGCACTCCCGGAGCCGCGGGACCGCCTACTAGGCAGCTGGGGTTCAGCGCGAGCCCACCGCCCGCCCCGGCCATCAGGGCGGGCGGGGCCTCATGTCATTGGGGCTGCCGAGGGCTCGGACTCCGGCTCGACTCGGACGTGGTCGACAAGGGGGTCGGCGAGCTCGGCGCCGCCGAGCTGTCGCCGTAGCTACCGCAGCTGTTGTCGTCGCCGATGCCGGGCGACTTGGGGCCGACGCCGCCGCCGCCGGTGGTGGACCTCCGGGTGTCCACGGCCGTGGAGGAAGAAGAGGACGTCCGGTGGTGGTGACCGCCACCGGTGCCGCCTCCCGTTCCTCCGCCCGCAGTCACCGAGGAGCCCTGGTGGTGGTGCGAGCCCCCGGAACCGGAAGTGCCGTTCTTGCTGCCGTGGTGGTTGTGGTTCCGGTTGGAGCCGGTCGAGCTGGTGCTGCTCGAGCTGCCGTAGCCCTGCTGGGCGAGCTGCTGTTGCTGTTGCATCTGCTGCTGAAGCAACCTGCGGTAGCAGAAAAAAAAAGACACGAGTTGTTGTAGTTGCTGCCGTTTAGCTTTTATTATATTGCACCATTCGATGGGCGGAAGCATTGAAGAGGGGTAATGTATAGTTGGAACGTGCTCGTCAGCAGATAGCCCAGAAACAACGCACAAATAACGAAGAAAAGGGCACCTCTAGGTTGTCACGAAATCGCGCTATTATACTGCAATCGCGAGAAATATATGTAAGTATAATGGTCTTAATGATGCTAAGGTAGCTTGACGAATGGAATGTGTCGTCTCAGCGAGCGTTTTGTACAACCATTCTCGTAACTAAATGACAGCCCGTCAAGAACGATGATACGAAACCGTACATTGCCACGTTGTGGTGACAGAGAACCCCCCCCTCCCCCCCAAAAAAGAAGAAGAAGAAAAAGGAAAGCAGAACAGTACGCGTACGGAGCTCTACAACATAATTTCACCAGCAGCTGTTCAAAAACTTCATAAGAATTGTCCGTTGGACGACAGGCTGCTTGCTTCACATGCCCTAATGCACGAAACCACAAACGACCGCGAAGAAACCCTTGCAAAGCTCGTCATTGGAATTACGTTGCGTTCTTGTTCCGTTGCTGTCACCTTCAATGAATTTTCTGTTGTGGTTTAATTGAATGTCATGGATAATTTCTACTAAGAATCAAATGGTATGGGTAGGCCATCCCACTAAAAAAAAAGCGTCAGGTTAAGGGTTTCAACGTCTCAAGGAAACTCATGGCATATAGATCTTAATGTGGGGGAATCGGATTTCATTTCGGCCGCCAGTGTTTCTTTAGCGTGCACTTATATCTAAGTAGACGAGCGGTTTTTTTTTTCTTTTTACATATTGTCCCCATTGGAACGTGGCCTCTGCGGTTGGGAATCGAACCTGCTACCTCGTGCACAGCAGAAGAGCGCCATAGCCAAGGAGTCATCACGTGCGTCGCCCTCTCATTTTAACCATCCATTCTTTGGTATATTTAGAGCCTGGAGAGATAGAGAAATAGAAGAGAGGAAAGGCAGAGAGGTTAACCAGACACACGTCCGGTTTGCTACCCTGCGCTGGGGGAAGGGGGTATAAGGATAAAAACAGAGGGAGAGGAGACAGGAGAGCTCAGTTTCGCGCACATTTGAAGGTTCGCACCAAGTCTACACACAGTCGCCAAGTCCTGTCGACTTGAGGTACTGCAATAACGCTTTCGTGGTTTTCTGTGCCATCGATGCCTACGGCCACGGTTCAAGGATCTCCATCTGGACCCTCCAAGTATACCTCGCGAGCTTGCTGTATACATAAGCTCTGCCGGGAGGGGGGGGTGGGTCTTCAGCTAACCGTTCATTCATGCGTGCCCTCGATCAATGACTGCTAAGCTATACCAGCTAAGCAAAGGATGTATACTGCGCGCGGGGCCGTTGTGTGGCGCGCATGCGCGCACATCCGCCAAAATGGATGGAAAGTTCAGCTGCTCATCTGCGTGACCGGCTCGTCTGCCTTTTTCCTCCACGACAGGTCACACACACACACACACTATTTTGCCATCCCTTTCCGCAGCTTTGTGTCTAAGTAGCCGCTACCGTACACATGCGCCCGCCGATTACGCAGATCGACGCGTCGATAGCGCGTCCTCAGCGCAGGCCTCCTGGTCCCCCGGTTTCCGGGTTTCTGCTCGATGGATACACCTGCATCCGAGGCCATAAGCGGTGTCTAACGTCCGCCGCGGGTATGGCTGGGGGAGCTACATTTGCGGCCCTATCGACTTTCGGTATCTGCACAAATCATCGTGCCGTGTACATGTGACTTCGGTGTTCACGGACGACGAACTCTCGTAAAATAATCAGCGGACGTCAGCTACTCCTTTTTTACAAGAGAAGTCGGAGTTAGCCCCGAGTCACAGCTTCCCCTTAATTGGGTGTTAGTGGAGAAACGGCACCTTAGGTGGCCAGTTTGGCGCGACCAGTGGCACTCGTGGCCCGGATATACATTCCTCGATTAAAGGTCAGGGAACAAACTTTGTAAGCGGTTGCTCCATCTGCGAGCTCATTTACTGCGACAGCGGCAGGGGCTCTCACACAGACACAGCCTTCTTCCCAAGAACAATTTCTCTTTTGCAATGGGCACGTACACAACCGCAGTCCACGTTCGTTACAGTATTGTCTGGTGCGAATAAAGTACACAAAACATTTATAGGCAAAAAAGAATCGTTAACAAGCCTATTTTCATTGGTTTAGTGTTACCCTGTAAAAGCAAATTTAGACAGGCTTTATAATGTCCGTGGACCAGAAGTGCCCTTACGGACTGATTGTTTACATCCATATAACGTACACACACTGTCTATAACGAAAGGCGTTATCGGGCTCATTTCCCTATGTATATTCTGGTCTATAGGGTTCCAAGTGGGTCATTTGCAAGAATTCTACCGGGAATGGTCGATAAATAACTGTTGGGATACACCACAAGAACGACTATAGGTGTCTGCGCCCTAATAAGCGCCGGCTTTACTGAGAAAAAAGGAGCTACGAGTACGTCAAAAATCACACGAAGTTCGTGACATCCCGAATCAGTCGCCGCAAACGTGCGTAGCACTAAATTCAACGAGCGTATATAGTCTGCCTTGCGCTAATAGAGAGTTTTAAATTAGGGGGACGCAAGCGTTGAGGTCCCCTAGCTCTTGGGGCCGCGGTACTGCGCATGTGCAGATCCCTCTGCATATGCGCAGTACCGCGGCCCCAGGAGCTAGGGGGCCCCAACGCTTGCGTCCCCCTAATCTAAAACTATCTGATAATCAGTTAAGTTTTCTACGAGGCCACATGCTGATTCCCTAATTTCTCCTATACTGTGTCTCCTTTATCGCGATTTAAAGCATAGCCCAGCCATATACGTCACGCAAGGACGCGAGCCCCATTGAAAACTCACAGGTCTTCTTCGGCGCACGCACCCGCCGGGAATGCTTATCAGGAAGTATTAATCTCAATTCTCATTTTCCTCCGGGCGCATGCGCAGAAACACGTGACGCGCGGAACTGTTCCGCTTCCTTAACGCGCGCGTTTGCTCGGGCGTTACATCCAGTATGTCAGTGCTATATTACTCCGGGCTTCATAAATGCATGCACCGTCGTTTGTTTCGATGTTTAATTTCCAATTAGATTTTTTTTTCTCCAGTTGTGTCCCTTCCCCAAAAACAACAACCACGGCGAAGTACGTGTGATCAAGACGAAAAAGTAACAGATAAATATAAAAGGAAAAAAAAAAAACAAAGAAAGAAGAAGAGGGGTGTGAGCCTCGGTGGGCGGGTCACTCGGGCTTCCGGCCGGAAATCCTCTCAGAAGCCGAGATTGCCATCACGTCGACTCGGCCATCAGTGTGTGCGCTCGTATACGGCTGCGCGCGCCTGCGCATAGGACTCACGTGATATAGTGTACGACGTATTGTGCCACGCAATTGTTTGCAGTGGCCAACACGTCACGCAAGTCGTCGCCCTTGTGTGCGATTCTCTACGTGCACAATATATGCGCGAAGGTTTGAAAATTACGACGTTGAGAGCGCGATCGCGCCATTTATAGTAATGCTGGCACGCCGTATCATGATTTGAGACTACCTCGTCAACCTTCTGGCATTTCTTTTTTTCATATCACTGGCTGATACGTACAGGATAGTCTGCTGAAATACATGTCAGCATATACATCTGGTTGCGCGAACTCGGTTCAAGCGGATGATGATCTATAAAACGCTCGCTGTCTTTCTCAAATTTGTCCAAAGATTTCGCTATATATCAGAAACAAAATTGAGTATATTTCAGCGATTCCTTCGGTTCAGAGCTAATTTACTTAGTTTTCCGGAAACTAATGTCATCAAGAGATCATAATGACACCTTTGGTTCGTCTGAAAACGAATCATGCGATGTGGAACACACATATATATTTCTTTACGGACATGCGCAGAGTCGCTACAATGCGCCCAAAAAGATACACGCACGAAAATAATAAGGACGCCTGTCATATCGCCAGATAGCACGAGAAGTCACACGGTTAGCGTCCGCTACGGGAACCGTGTACACATAAGAAATGTAATGCGCGTACAACCGACAACCGGTGCTCTGTTATATAGGAGGCAGAGTGAATGCTTATAGGGCCGTGAGGTGAATTGAATTGAATTCTGGGACCTTACGCGCCAAAACCCACGATTTGATTATGAGGCACGCCGTAGTGGGGGACTCCGGATTACTTGTGACCACCAAGGGGATCTTTATAACGTGCTCCCAATGCACGGGACACGGGCGTTTTTCTGCATTTCGCCGGCGTCGAAATGCGGCCGCCGCGGCCGGGATTCGATCCCGCGACCTCGTGATTAGCAGCGCAAAAGCTATTCGCAATGCACACAGACGGTCGCGCCGCGTAGTGGCCAGCGAGATAAATATTTCAAAGAGTATCCGCACAGTCAATGGCACAGTGTTACCGTGTGGCTCTCTATGCGCGGGTGCGTTCTGTTTTCTTGACAGCTTCTGCATACGCTATGGAAGAAAAAAAAATGTTGCGTACCTCAGTGCACCAACCGAGCGGTGAAGGATGAGATAAGCCTTGATTTGTTTTCGCTGCACGCGCATCTTAAAACGAAGTCGGTGGTGAAGCTGCGGATCGGCAAGCCTGTGACTCCGCCAATGAAAGTTTGTAGCGCACACTTTGTCGCCGAAGACTTCTTCTGGAGCAACATCGGTTAGCAGAATGCTAATCGTTGACATTGTTCACGAAAGCATAAAGATTACGCTTTTACGATGTGGTAGTTCTAGCTTATATGAACGGCACGTTCAATGCGGCACGAAAAGACAACCTAACAAGTTCGCGCCTATGCCTTACTATACGTCCGAACGCTGCTGCTACAGCTACCCGCCGTGGTTGCTCAGTGGCTATGGTGTTGGGCTGCTGAGCACGAGGTCGCGGGATCGAATCCCGGCCACGGCGGCCGCATTTTCGATGGGGGCGAAATGCGAAAACACCCGTGTACTTAGATTTAGGTGCACGTTAAAGAACCCCAGGTGGTCCAAATTACCGGAGTCCCCCACTACGGCGTGCCTCATAATCAGAACTGGTTTTGGCACGTAAAACACCACAATTTAATTTTTTTTTTGCTGCTACAGCTGAATATTTGTAAATAAGGCTGCCCAAACGCTCCCGCAACAGTTGATTATTTGTAGAGCCATTTAGGCAACTGGTGACGTGTTTTCGAGTGTAACTGACGGAGCGTAACTAGGTTCGGAGCTTCGTGCCAATCGCTAGCTCTGTGGTATATTTGCTTGCACTGATCTTTTTTTTTTTTGATTGATTGGAAAGCAAGATCGGTGAAAAAAAAAGCAGATCGGCGTGCAGACACGGACACAAGAGAAGTGGACAACACAAACGCCGTTTGCGTTGTCCACTTCTCTTGTGTCCGTGTCTGCACGCCTTACCTATTTTGCATTCTGAATCTTTACCAACTAGCTCAGCTCTCTGTCATTCCATGATCGGTGTACGTTTTCTTACTTAAACCGAAAACGCTGCACTCCAGCGCGTTCGTTCTAGATGCGCTTCGCGTCGCATGCATCATTCAGAAAGGTTAAGGGCGTCATTCGCCGTAAAATAACAAGCACGCACGCACTTCTCGTTATGCACGCTTTTGGTTATGCAGCGGCATTCCGCAGCCGATGAGAATAAAATCTGAAAAATAAGAACACACTCGGTGTGCGACGAGAATGATGAGAAAAAGGCCGGTGTGCTACCACACGGACGCGCAGTCGCCTATTCTGATACTCTCTCGGTCCGCCATCATGGATTGCCTCGCGCGCCACCTGTAGCCCGTGTGCATTGCGAATAGCCGCTAAGCCACCGCGGCGGGTATCTTATAGGGAACGTAAACGCATTATATAAGGTGGAACATGATTGGACGTTTTGAGACTTATATATGAAGTTTACGTGTTAATGTTGTGTTCGCCGGATGTGCGTATTGCATCCACGGTCAACTGAAAATTCTCGGAGGAGACTTTCTCCTGCACGCAGGAGTTTAAATTATCTGCTGCTGCCCGCTGTGGGTCACGACGATAATGATGAAATGTGGCATCACTGATTAGGCAGAATTCGACGACTGAAGAATTATTCTGATGGAACCACAAATAACCGAACCGAGCAGCGAAAAAAAAAAAAAACTGAAACGTTAAAGGAAAAAAGAAAAAAAAAAGATGGATATCCGATATCTAACGATGTCAAAAGAATTCTTTAAAGGAGCGTGAAAACGAAAACGGAGGAAAAAAACAGCAAGACAGATCGCTTTACTGAAGCGACGAATTGGCGGCATCGGGAACTGCGCTATAGCGTTTAATTTCAAATTATACCAAGGCCGGGTCAGCCTTACAGCACCATCAACGACTGTGCGCAACTGAAAAACGCAAAAAAAAAAAATCGACAAACACAGCAGAAGCGCAAAGACCCCTCTCTAGCCCCCCTGAGGGCACTTGCCGCAATGTTAGAGAGACGGGGAGTACAGCGTCGGGGGTGGCGGGGGTTATGGTCGCTCACCATCGCTCGTTCTTGATATATTGCGCGACCGGTCGTCAGCGGCGCTGCTGCGGCATTCGGGCGTGAAGGCACACATACCCGCGAAGCGCGAGCTCGCGGTCCTTCCGAGAATAAAGGGAAATGACCCCCAGAGCATTGTCTGCAAGTGACACCCCCCCTTCTCATCCTTGAACTTAGGTCTTGCTTCAATACCCAGTATCGCCTCGCATGTACTACTACTACTACTAGACGCCTCGGGCTGTGGACAGCGGATGCGCCGCAGGGCGGCGCCACCAGTAGGCTATAAGCAGGGAACTCGGCAGACGCCGGGCCGATAATACGGGTTGCGTGAAATGCAGCGGATGTGTTTGCCCTGAAGTTCGCGCGCTTTGAACTGGGTGCGTCGATATAGGTGTATATATGCGTGACGTGGGAACAGAGAGAGAGAGAGAGAGAGAGACAGACAATTACGAAGAGAAAAAAAAAGAATGAGAGCTAGAACACAGCGGTATATATGAGGAACGCTTGTTCAGACTCATTTTATAGGGAAGCTGTTATTATAGTTGGTCGGTATCTTTCGTGGCGTGCTCACCCGAAAAAACGACAGCTGGAAAAAGGGTTTGTGTCAGAGTTTCCGCGTGATACAGTTATGTTTTCTCGTATATTGGAATAACAATCCGATGCTATCATGCCTGTAGGTTGTCTTGTTTGCATCGTCTTTGTCCGTTGTGTTCATTTGCACGGCATGCGTGCGACTTGAGAAATATGCGCGAAAACGACCAGTGACGTATACCGTTGAAATTTTGGCTATATGCTTGTGATGTATAGTACGAACATCTAGGGTGACCATGAGTCTGCTGACTGACAGGTGCACATTGTGTCGTAACGCTGCCCCTCACTTTTCATGAGTTGATTACGACAGCTTAAGAGAATACTCTGAAGACATAGGAAGCTGTGATTTCAGAACACACGAAATTATGGCTTATTAAATACATATGATATGTGGCCTATGGTATAAGAAGATGACATTAACATTGAATAGCTCGCTCCTCGTCTGTATACAAAGAGAAATCAGTCAATCGATCAATTACTCAGTGACTGACTGCTGAACAAAGCGAAAGAATCGTGCAACGGAGAAGCGTGGTTTCAACGCCGAAATGGTAACTGAGGCCCAGCATGAGACGAGGCGTAGTAGTAGCAATGTTCATGTTATCTGATGATGCGTTTGGATGATGCCGCAGCTTCATGGAAGATGAGCACTGGCCGATGCGTGCTGTAGCACGTGACCTAATTGAACAGTGTCCCGTTCGGTAGACCTCGTACGTAGACGATGGCCAATGACGCTGCCTCCTCTCGACGCGAACTATTATCAACTGTGATATACCGTACTCCGGCGGCGGCGTATGGCGCGACCGCGCGGGCGCCCTATCTTGAAAGCGATATGCGATGGGGACAAAGTGTGGCGAGTGCTGATAGCTTCGTGTGCGTTGTGTTATCACCACCTAGTTCGCGTTGAAGTGAGAGGCAGCACGAAGATCAATTCGCTCGCTGCTGCGGGCCCTATCTTGAAAGCGATCGTCTTACGTGACGGTCGGAAGGGTTTCCTCATTGGGTATACATGAAATGCTTACGCATTTAAAAAGAACGAATGTTTTGTTTTCTTTTTTTTCTCCACGATAAGCATGCGACAGGAAACATGTCTCGAATCTTCCGCGTCCGCTTCCTTAGCCGTAAGAGTATCTCGTCAGACGAAGCTGAATTCAAAGCTATGTGACTGCAGCACGTAGAAGAAAAAAAAATACGTGTCCCGGGCTTAAAGACTTCGGTGTCGCTGAAAAATCTCTCGACCAGTGTCATGGTGCCGCACAGGCCACACTGCCAAACCTGCAGCCTACAGTCCTGTTCGACATGAATGTATTAAAAAGAAAGAAATGTGCGGATCCCACGCACTGCGTGGGCATCGGTGTAAACGAAGCCCTCATATATAAGCGATACGGCGAGCCCCCATACCAAGCCAGCGGTTAACCCGAATTATCCGCATATCCGCTCGCGCGTGCGTGTTGCAGGCAGCTGATTTGCAAGCGTAATCCGCAAAGCCGGCAACTTACTGCGGGACTCCGTCGCGTTACCCCGAGCGTTCAATTGGATTGCGGAGCGGGTGTGTATGCGTAACAGGTTGAACACACACAAGCCAACTGCTTATAATGAGATTTGTCGCAAGTGGGGATGAGAATACACTTTCGCAACGTTTGAAAAGCCCTGTGGATTGGCTGCGGTCGACGAAGCTCAGAGAGTTAGTAAAGAAACAGAAAAACTTAGCAAAAAAAAAGAATTAGGTGCTATAGAAGCTGCGGAGTGAACGAAGCACCTCCACCAAGATGTTACGGGTAGGACGACTAATCAGTCGCAAACGTAATGAATTACAATTCAATTACATTTCAACAGGAAGTCTAATGCAAACGTAATGAATGATAATTCAATTGTTTTTCAACAGAAAGTCTAGTGAGGGCAACACAAATTCAATGGAAACACAACAAATGGTCTACAGAAGTTTTTGTAAGGGTTAATTGAAAGGTAATATAAACCGGTGTTTCAGCCAAAACACTATATACGCAATCTACATTGTTGTCTTCGCGACCATGAAGTCATCTCAGCTTGTTAAACACAGAACGTCACAGCGACGACATCACGCAATATACGAGATTAATACTGTGTCGCGGCGAACGGTCGTCTCCTCATCGGTGACTTGCGTAGCCGAATGCTAGCAACGCAATAACGTTTTGTCCCACAACCATGACCATGCCCAGCGGTGGCTATAGGTGCCGATCATCACCATCAGCCTATATTTATGTCCACTGCAGGACGAAGGCCTCTCCCTGCGATCTCCAATTACCTCTGTCTTGCGCTAGCGTATACCAACTTGCGCCAGGTGCCGATGTATACCTCCAACTTATTATACACTTTTATCCCGGCAGCTTTCATATAGAGATACACATTCTCATAGCGCGTTGCTTTTACATCGCACAGCGTAAACAACGTAATGAGACGACCATAACATCACCATGCAAGTTCTGTGCAGAACATTGCCAGTGATTTGCGCACTTCAGCGGCTCAGTGGTATTTGTTCTTCAGCGGCTCAGTGCGCCAGAATCAGACCACATTGGTGCAGCGCGCTCTGGGTGCAGCTTATTGAATACCTCGTGGTCTGAATGATTGTATATACCTCTCCCTTCATGAAGTTGAGCAATAATGACGCCACTTTCTACTTAGCAGAAGATCTGTGCATTGCACAACTTTCGAGAAGTATATCTGCAATATAGTAGTACATACGACGAAACGTACCGATTTTGCAGTTAACAGTTATTGGAAGTGCATTCTTACACAGTGTTTATCCGAGCTAAATGGAACATCACTGCATTTCGCCACGGATATTTAGAACGCGTATTCAATGAAATTGTGATGCTATAAGAAAAACGTTTATGCTAAATTGAGTGCGGCTTCATTTTTTATTCGGCTTCAATTCTGCGCAATTGCAATACGCGATCTAAAGCGAACAAAATTTTGATTAGTAAAATACGTTAATTAGCTAAGATCACACAGCGATTTGTCGTGGAGATATTGCCTGCCTGTTTGAAGTAGTGCAGGCGATATGAAAGAATTGCGATATCAGCTATATATATAGGAGGTCTTTAACGAGTCTGTTCTCGGAAAAGAAAACACCTGGTATAACATAACAGGTTGGGTTTATATCATTCATTCCTTCCTTGTGAACGCCGCTTGATTAGGCGCTTGCCTTCGTATTATTTTCCTCGTATATGGTGACTGTGGTAGCGAGGAGACTCTTCCACACGTTCCGTGTTACTGTCATCGTTACAATTTACAGACATGAGCGCTCGCAAATCGCGATAGCGCACTTTGACCAAAGACCGTTAACAGAGGACATTATTTTAGAATGCCGACCTCGCAAGCCATCGCAGCTGAGGGCGACAAGGGCACTGCTGCAGTTTTTAAGCTCAACAAACCTGCGCAAGCGGCTGTAGCCATGAACTGATGTTTGTCGAGCTACAAGTGCTACTGTGTGGTGATAGTATGCGGTGAATATAGGGACGGGCTGTGATTGTGTGTATGTGATCCCTATTTCTCTCTCTCTCTCTCTCTCTCTCTCAACTTTCTGATTTCCTAACCTCCCCCTCCCCTCACTATCCAGTGTAGGGTAGCAAACCAGATTTTCTTTTCTCCTCCTCTCCCCTCTCTCCACAGTGTACGGTAGCAACCGGATTTTCCTTTTCTGGTTAACCGCCCTGTCTTTCCTCTTTCTTCTCTCTCTCAACTTTCTTATCTCTTTACCTACCGCTCTCCTCTCTCTCCCCAATGTAGGGTAACAAACCGGATTTTCCTTTTCTGGTTAACCGCCCTGCTTTTGCCCTTTCCTCTGTTCTCTCTCTATGTTGACATGTTCTTTGGTTTGCGCTAACGTTTAGGAATGAACCATCTCACAGATCTTATCGATACCTCCACAGAAAGCGCCGAAAACTCCGTATAACTCCGGCCCATGCTCTGTATACGCCGCAAAGAATAGAAGGCTGCATGCAAGGGTGTTCCTGCGACGGATACACCATGAAACTGCATGCCTTCCACCGAAACCGCGGGGCTCCCGCACACTCACTAATTCAATTTAAAAGACGAGCGAACGCGTATACAGCGCAGTGGAAGCGGAATAAATTCGCGAATGGGTGGGCTCTGTAGGTTTCGTTGTGTAAGATCCACGCACCGTTTAGAACACACGGCGAATGATGTAAGCACGGAGAACTAAAAAAAAAAAAAAAAAAAGTGGAGTGGCGTATGAGCCTACGAGATCCCGGGTCTACTAGCGCGCCCGCGCGGCTCAAGTATAGACCGTATATATAAATATATATAGACCTCCTGTTTCCCGGCGCTTAATTTTCGAGCAAACAGCGCGGCCTAGCGGCCGCTGCCGATGAGGAGGGGGATACAGAAGCAAGCAAGCAAGCCGCCAAATCCCGTTAGTGACACGGGACGCGTTTCCGCAGAAAGGAAAACGTGGAGGTATATAGGGACGCCAACTCGCTTTCCTACAACTCCCTTCTCCTCCCCCTCCCCTTCCCCGCCCACTTTTCCAACCCCAGCTACCTATCTCAAGCTCAATATACCGAGCCCGTTACCCTTCAGCGCGAGCGACGACCTCATTTGCATTTGTGATGGGAGTGGAACGGCTCCGCAGGGAACTTGTCTCCAGCCGTTATTTGCTCGCGGGATACGCCGAAGCTTCCCGTCAAACGTATTTTCTTTGTGTTATCACTGCGATAGGAGTTAAAAAGCTTGAAAATGAGTTTGGAGAGGCCTGTCCGTCATCGCAGGTTAACGCCGTCGTGTCGTGTCATCGTACGGCCACCTGCCGATCAAAGCCTCAACCGTCGCATATGTGACGAAGAAGCACAAAACTTTGTTGTCCGCCAACGCAATGCCCACATTCGCACCTCGGACCTCGCGACCGTAAAGCAGTGAGAAATTGCGAGTCCAGCGCGGTAACCACTGAGCTGTACCATTGTTTTCTCTCCCTTCCATGCTATTTATAACAGTGCGTAAAGTGAGATCACACAGGTAACATCACCCGATAAACAAACTACAGACACTCACAATCACAAGCGCAATAAAAAAAATGCTTGCATGCACAGAAAACCTCGAAAGCCTCATTGCAGTACCTCAAGTTGACAGGTTCCAGATACCATTATCAATTCCCGATTTTTGACGAGAAATGCATTGGCATTCCAGTTACATTTGTGCTTCAATGCATAAAACGACGTTTCCTTAAGAAAGTAACTGGAACGCCAACGCATTTCTCCGCAAAGTTCGGGAATTGATATGTCGAAACTTGTGTCATCCCGAGAATTCGTTCCAAGTGGATCCGCCTAGCGAATTCTACAGTTAGAATTTGTAATTAGGTAACTAAAGGTAATTAGTTAAAATTAGCTAAAATTAGGAATTTGTAACTAAAGGTAATTAGTTAAAAACTTAGTGATTTTTTGTTAATTTATCGCTTCATCCATTTCAGTTTTTTTTTTTTTTTTTTGCGCAAGTAATGTCCACCTCTTCGAGTAGACCAGTTCCTGAACTAAAACAAGCAGGAAGGTATTTGGTCTTCGATAATGCGAGGCAGCTCGGCACTCGTGGTTGTGTATCGGTTAGCATCGCAGAACGCGATTCTGCGGTGAGCAAACTCTCGAAGGTGTGGCGGCCGCAATAGCGTCTCCATCTCCGCCTTCGCAGGTGCAAATGTGCGGCGACGAATAGTACGCCGACACCGAAGATCAAGAATAAGAGACGGGAAGGAATGAGAGAGGAGGTGAAAGAGTGGGGCCATGCAGGACGGGGATCATTTGTCACGCGCCATGATACCAACACGCACCATGAATCCTCGTCTTCGAAGCCGCGCCGCGGCGTGCTTTCGCGGGTATGGCCAAGTAAATGAAGATGTTAGCAACTGCGCAGTTCGCGCGCGCGTCGTTGCGAACGTGAGAAGACCCCAAAGAGCGCATATATATGCAACGACCGGGGATGGAATTGCGGGATCGTTTATCTTGGCGAGCGCCGCGATTTCACGGCTTGCGCGCGCGCGCGTGTGTGCATTCGTGGGCAGCATTATATCTGAAGATCAACGAGACGCTGCGTAATTGTTCCTTTTTTTTTTTTTTCGTGTTCGTGTACGCCGATCTTTGCTTGCTTGAGGCTCCTTTACTTTCCGCGAAAACGCGGTATACCGCAGGGTCAGCGGTAGGTATACCGATATACATACAGGTATACCGATATACAGGTATACCGATATACAGGTATACCGATATACAGGTATACCAAATGCAGGTGTACCGGTATACAGGTATACCAGAATGCAGGTATACCAGAATGCAGGTATACCGGTATACAGGTATACCGTCAGTATACCTGCAAGGTCAGCGCGAGCTATAGATGCAATGCACGAAGCGCATTGCAGCTGTAACTGAAGCCTTCGACAAGGGCCTCTTTTTCAACGGGCGCGCTCGTAATCGAATGCACTCTTTACAGAGTCCATAGCGTGCATACGTAGGGAATATGCGCGCAAGATCTTCTGGTCTCACTGTGTACACAAATTGGCCGGCGACGTTCACGTCATACATCAGCTAGGTAGTTCGTATAGCTAGACTGTACTGAAATTTGGGTTCACGACAGCAGACCGGTATCATATAGCGGGTGTTTCTGCGAAGACATTAGAGGCAATTCTGAAAAAACACTTGTGGCAGATAGCACAATTCTAGTACTTGAGCTAGTCTACTAATACCAGCTTCTACGAATACACCAGCTCAAGGACAGAATTGCGCTATCTGCCACATGCAATTAATGTATTCGCAGAAGCACCCGGTATACGAGTAGTAAGTAGACAGTTCTAGCATGTCTGCTATAAATATACAAATTGCAGTTTACGGCATACCGGAACACTGGAG
The DNA here is from genome assembly GCF_013339745.2 of Dermacentor silvarum. NCBI lineage: Eukaryota > Metazoa > Arthropoda > Arachnida > Ixodida > Ixodidae > Dermacentor > Dermacentor silvarum. Next base: position 18,553,879 of record NC_051160.1, on the reverse strand, counting down.
GCATGGACAGCAACAGTCGCGCTGGTAGACAACTTGTGGTGTTTTGCTGAACCACAATGCACAAGAGACGCGTTTACTTTTAGCGCTGTTCTCGTCAAAGAATAATCGTCAAAACCACTATTCATTCATGATTAAGTAGCTGCCGACAACCTTACGCAAAACACTAAGTTGCACATAGCCCCATCATTAGCATAATAGCATTATGTCCGTCTGGTTAAAGTGAATGTCGCAAGATGGAATCACTACTCCAGCTGTTGTTGGCGTTTATGTCTTGGTTATTCGGACATTCCGTCTATCGTTATACGAACACGGACACGGTATGAATATCTCTAATAAAGCACACATTCGTTCACGGCAAATTTCGCGTGAACTGTGGGATCGTAAACACCATCCGTTCTGGTCATCAGAAGGCTATTCTAGCCTGGGATGGTAGCTCAGTGGCTAACATGGCGTTGCAGTGCTGAGCTCGAGGTCGCAGATTGGAACCCCGCCGCGGCGGCCGCAAATACCAATGGGGGTGGTATGCAAAAAAACACTCGCGTAAACCGTACATTAGGCGCACGTTTGAAGAACCCCGAGGTGGTCCAAATTAATCCGAATTCCCCACACGGCGTGGCTCATAATCAGATCGCGGTTTTGGCACGCAACTACCCATAGAATTTTTTGAAGTCGCTTCCAAGAAACAGGTGCAACCTTTAGTACAGACAACGCCTTCAGTGCGCTGCTGCCTTGAAAGAGAGCCCCTCGTTCGCTGATTGGACGGAGCCACCCACATCGAGATGATTGAGTACCCGCAGCTGTAGGTACAGCTGGTCTTGCACACTATCGCTCGGTACGTATTGCAGCATGTTTCCTGCGATTGTCTACAACGCATACAAGACCTGGCAAATCCACGGCCGTCCATTCAATAAACGTTTACAGGCGCACTGCAGAATGATTCGCCAGATGATAGAGCCTCCTCATTGGGTACTTCAAGGCTCAGGCTCTACTCCATGGCCTTAGCCAGAGAATTAGCGTCACACGATTCGCGATAGCGTCTAATGTTTGTCGATGTCATTGTATGTGCTACGGCCCTGCTGATTCACGCTTATATAGCGTCCACATTCACGAATTTAAAAAAAAAGAAAAAAAGAGAAACTGCACAACACCTGTTGAGTCAGTAAATCAACCGCGTAAATCAACCGCCATACACCGGGTCTCTACTTCAGCCTGCCGCTACCGCAGCAAAAACCTACAATATGAAGTCCTCCAGCACACCTATACATATATACTGTCTGCGACGTCTTCTTCGTTCGTATACGTGCCACAGAGCACAACACCACCGCCGCTCCGGTCTCAGTTTCAAGGTCCCTCTCCCTCTCCGCGATACACAACCGAGGAGGAGGGAACCCCAATGGTCCCCCGGGAACCGCGGCGAGCCAGAGCTCGTTACGCGGCAAGGAGTCCATTACTCTTGCCCCCCCCCCTGTCTCTCTTTCCAATGGCCTGGTGAGAAGACGATGATACCAGCGCCCTCCCACGGTGCCATGATATATGCCGGCACGCAAGGCGTCAGGCACATGCAACGCGAGGAAGAATTACTTTCGAGGCATGCAGCCGAGGCAACAGAACGAATGAACCGAGAATCGTTATAACCGTGAACCTGCATGCACGTGTAGTGTATATATATATACGTGTGTACCGGATGGGAAAACAAATCGCCTACAACCTGTCTCCGCGGTAATAAAGTTGCCCAACACTATAGGCGGCGGTCGCACAGAGTTTGGGCGGTGCATGTAAGAAAAGGTGCGAGCGTACTCCGGGATGACTGAGTAGTTCTCGGCTGCGACTTAATCCGGGTGCCGACAAACCACTTGGGAAGTGAGCAGGGAAACAGGATGTGGCCATGAACAGTCATTGAACGTGGCAGGCCGGAGTGTCTTAATTGCGTGTGTACTCGTAGAGCACTTCGTAGTTTATGGGACACCACCGGCATTTTATGTTTTCCTTGTTGCCTTGTTACAAAGCGTAAAAATTAATGTATCGTTTGACATCACGCCGGCTGTGACATATAATTGTGCCCAATGCTGAATTCGATCGCCTTGCCAGGGAATCGGCCACAATTGCTGTTGTTGTTGTTGTTGTTGTTGTTGTTGTTGTTGTTGTTGTTGTTGTTGTTGTTGTTGTTGTTGTTGTTGTTGTTGTTGTTGTTGTTGTTGTTGTTGTTGTTGTTGTTGTTGTTGTTGTTGTTGTTGTTGTTGTTGTTGTTGTTGTTTTTCTTCTTCAGGGGGTCTGCGGGCTGCGATCCGTTTCACAGAAGATAGTAGTCCTTGCAGGTGAAACATAATCACTGCGGTACAAAGAGGTAATAGTTAAAGTAAGTGGTTACTATTCCTTTTTTTTTTGCGTAGTGCTTGCCCTGGACATTATAGTTGGTCAAAGACAGTTGAAATACAAAGATCTTGCACACATTGACAGCTAAAAGCCTCCCCTATCCACTTCAGCACGCACCCATATACGCCAACAACTGTACAGTCCAGAGACACGATTGTCCCTTCAGATAGTGGTCAGGAGGGGTAGAGAATGCTTACGAACTGATAACACCAACTTTTTGCTCTGTTCCATATACGTGAAGTATATTTCTACATACAGCGTCTAACTACTCGTATAGGGCAACAGATAGCGAACTTTTCAAGAAAAGGATCGGAGTGTAAGTCGTGAATGCGTGTCATTCTCGAGCTTGACGATAGTGACGTCCTCTCTGAATTAGCTTGACGTGATGACGATTCTCAAGCTTGACGTCTCTGTGCATGCCACGACTTGACGCGTTGGTATATAGAGCAGTCGACGAGCTGAGAGCAACTATAAAGCGTGTTGTGCGATTGGTTCCTAACGTTACGCGCAGTTATTCGAGGACCGTTCATTGGGATTGTGCACATGAAGCGGACGGTTTATCGAGCGGGCAATGGAGCGTGGGAGAGAGCCTGTCAACGGAGCGGTCGAGAAAACTTGCGAGTAAACGTACATAAAGAGAGAGAAAGAGATAACGTCAGTAGTAAAAATTTATGACGATTCTTCGATTCAAGTGCAGACGGTGGTTTACGAAATGAGCACACACACTTCGCACAACATATAAACACTCCAGCCACTTAAAAATTAAAAACAAAATAAGTATTCCAAGCTGTACATTAAGTATAACTATACTGGCATGCTGTCGCTTGACTTACCCCCGTATTCGGAAATGCGCCATAAGTCGAAGCCCATGTATGCTTGGCTTGGTCGACACCTTGTGTTTTCCTTGTTGCCTGACGTGAACGCGCTGAAGGAAACGAAATGAGGCATCTTGCCCACGTTCGCGCCAGACGTCATCCAAATCGAGTCAAGCATGGCTTCGAGTTAAGGCGACGGCCCATCTTCCGATTGTTTCTGTACATTTGGTTTCCACATTATGAACAATTGTTTCAGCGTTATACAAGCCTCACAAGCGAAAGTATTAACACCGAGCCCAATTGAATGTCGCGGTTTGTACTTGCTATCGTGCATTACCACCACTTCTTCTCACAGTTTCTGTGAGATTTTCATTAAAGTGTTTCGTCGGAAAATCACAGATACGGCAGAAATATAAATCACTGACGAATAATTTCCTGTTCTGCATGCACCTTTTAACATTCATCTACTGGTTCATAGAAATGGAACTTGAAAGACGCTTCATTAGATGAGCTTGTGCCGACAAAACATACACACACCTCGAGCGCTCATTTATCAGCAAGCACGGCCAACTGTCGCTAGGCTCCAATTAAAGACCCTAGATATTTTCTTGCTTTTAGGCCCAATGAAGGTGCTTGCACCCTTGCACTTAATACACGTTATGTGTGTGCATGTCATTTGCTTAGACTACCCACTGGGCTCGTTTAGTCGCAGCTTCGATTAGCATCCGTGGCGGTCGCACGCATTCAGATGGGTGGCTGAATCCAAGCAAAAGAAGAAAGAAAGAAAAGAAAATGCCCCCGTACGCTTACTTTGTTTCACAAAAATTGCTGCCTCTCCCGTAATCGAGAGTAGATGTAAGTAAGAAATGGCTATACCATATGGCGTGTTTTTCTGTCTGTGGTGCCGCCACCTTCAACCGCTTTTCTTCTAACAACAGTGCAGCACGCTCAGTGTCTGCCGCTACTTTTACTTCTTGTCGCGTCGAAGTGGTCGGCTGCAAATGTGCGGTCTTAGGTATGGTTCCCTGTATATGCCTTTTGAACGTCGCTATTGGAAAGGGCAAATAGAACTTCAGCGTACTAGAAGCTACAGCTTGAATGATATTGTGAACAAACATTTGGAAGAAATCGGTAGCAAGATTTTTCTTAAAACTTGTTTAGGCAGTAACAAGCGTATGTAATGCGGCCCTCTACAAAGGTTGGGGGCCGGAGACCTCATTTTCTTAACTTTTGACTGGCTGTCCGGATGATCTCGTTTTGTTCTTGCAGCGACGCCCGGATGTTCTCGTTTGAGCGCCCGGATAACGGCTCTGGCTTTTGGCTCAAGGTCACTTGAAGGTCGCCGACAACGGGAGCTAAAAGCATTTCATGCTTAAAAGTTCGGCAGCATCCATGTTACACTCCTGTAACACGTGAAGCCGAAAGCCTGCTGCACACTTGGCAATGCGCCGTCTCGCATCGTCGCGTTGCTGCTTTCGCACTTCGACTTCTTCGGCTCGTTTTCGGCGTTTATAGCTGCGGCTTCGCGCGCTCGTATAGCGGGGTCAGACTCGCGACCAACGACGTTTCTCTTCGACTTTACGATGCATCCTCTCAGCAGGGATTGAAACGTATACTGTTCTGTGTGTTGTGTGGGTGATTTCAATGAATGTATGCACTGTTTGTTTCACTAGCTGATCGCTTAATTGTAACCTCAGCCTTACGGGATATGATCCATTGCATTTTTGGCTTGCTTACAGGGGTACGAGCCATCGAGAAGGTCACGTTGTTGTTGTTGTTGTTTTTGTAGCACTCGAGTAGACGCCAGCGTTTCTGTACGTTGTATGCGTGACTCCAATGAATGTATGCACTGCTCACTTCACTTTACTGAGTGCTTGTAGCCTCTGCATTACGAGAGCGGATGAGCCATTGCATTTTCTTGCTTGCTTAGAGGGGTATGAGCCATTGCTGACTGATGATGATTTTTGTACCATTGGACCGGACGACGCATCTTTTTTTCAAGGCCATCGGGGGTATGAGCTTTCGCCTTAAAATTGAAAAAAAAAAAAAAAAACGCTACGTAGAGTGTCTCGTTCATACCCTGCGACTCGGCATCTTTCCAGTTCACTATACCGAATGTGGCAAGTCACACTGCTATTAGTATTGTTCCCCTTCTCTCCCCTAGCGATGCCAGAAGCTCAAAAGGATCCGGCAATTCGTCGAACGTTTCGAGCGAGCGCGCAGCTTCTCTCGACTAAACGGCACTTTTTATGCAGTGCTAAGCGCCAAAGTTGGCGCAGCGGCGCGGTGATTTCGTATTCCGAGCCGGAATTAACGCCTTCGCTGCGAACGCAACAATGTTTCTTCGTACCGGGAGCGAAGCTATACGAAGGCGCGAAATCAAGGGGGGTGCGGTCGTCCGGCTCGCGTTGTGCGCGCTCGTTGAGAGATGAGGTCCTTTTTGCAGCAACGACCTCGAACGCGGCTTTGCAACCGCCGTGATGGATCCTTCTCAGCGGTTGGCGCAACTCCGCCGGTTGCGTGCACTTGAAGCACGTTTTCTTAAAGCGGGCGGGAAGGCAGGCAGTTCGAAAGCGGTACGAGATCAAAAGGTGTCCTCCCCAGTGTATATATATATGGCCGCGCAGCCTTTGGTTGCGCCTATAGCATATGAGACATCCATATACACACAATCCCTTCCAAGTGGGCGATCAGGATGCAGGTCCCTTTCGGAGACACGCTCGTAGAATGCTTAATATGGCCAGCAAGAGAGATTCGTCGACCACCGGGAAGTTATAACCGTGGTTGCGTCATATGTATACACGACGTGTGAGACAGATTCGTATGCGCGTATATACAAAGTGTTTAAGGAGGTATATTATATGATCAGCGTATATGATCAAAAGGACGCGACAACAAGGGATGGCGCTAACCTGTTAAACAGCTTCGGTTTCGGCAACCATAAAGAAGCACCGATTGTATGTTAATTAATCGTATGGAGATCTTGAAACACTTCGGTCATGGGCCGAAAATCCCGCACGTTGTATCGAGTAAGAGAATGGCGAAGACAGGTTAGGTGTGCACACATGCATAACACGTACATAGCATTAGGTGTCTTTTTTTTTTTTTCGATGAAGGCTTGCCATAAGGCACAATGTTTTAAATGTGTTATACGAATAACGCTGTGACGGCTATCTTGTATAAATTCAATCAGCGTTTCGTCGAACCTGAAACTGTGTAGCCAGCGGCCACGAAGATATAGCACGTCTATATAGCGTTGTAATCAAAGCCCGGCTTCCACAAGGCGCGGGAGAGTTACGGTTGTAAAACTGAACAACTCCATATAACGTACTGGCGGGAATCTGCTTCCGTGACTCGAGAGGAGGTAGTTTAATTGGACACGAAGCATCTAACGTTGGCAGTGCGGCCAGTTCCAGGAAGGTGACAGCCGGTTCCAAAGTCGTTCCGACGTTTCCGGTGTAACAGCTTAGTGCGAACGTCGATGTAGCGAATCACGTCAACACCGAGTTCGAAAGAGCTTGAACGCACGCCGACGTTAAACCTTGCATAGGTTCAGTCGATTCGTAGTTTCTGAACGCGACGTTGTTTCGTAAATGAACCATTAACTATAGTTTGGAGCATGCGCTGTCGAAGTCTACAAAGACGTCACGAAAACCTGGTGCAGGAATTTCGTGTTATAGCGCCATCACCCGTGGATCGTAATTCTAGCTTCCTTTTCGACTGACTGAGCCTTAGTTCACTGCAAGTCCTGCCTATTAATTCTACAGTTGTAAGCTACTAGACTAAATTAGCTTAATTCCCGTTTAACGTCCTTTTTGATAATCCCTTAGCGCGTTAATATGTTATACAAGCGTCGCGAACAGCCAGAAGTATCCACAAGGTAAACGCAAAGGTGTCGGGCAATATATGTATACGTTCCTCGGGTCAAACTCAGTTTATCTTGCTCCCACTAATTTTTGTCATCTTTCTCAACGACTTAAACGTCAGACTCCCCATTATGAAAACGCACGTAGCTCAATAGCCATTTACGTATTTAGGCTATTATCTAAAGCTGCAAATAATTATCTCACTTTTATCAATCATTTCTGCTCGGCTCATAATTATCGCCACAGTCATCCTGAAAACGATGCTACCTCAAGAGCAATGTAACAGGTATACCGGTTATTAAAATACACGCATTGCTTACAGAAAACCGTATATAGTGGCTAAACGCACATGCCCTGCGCAAAAACGTGTTCTATGATGCTGAATGTTGAACGGGAAATATATATACTGCTCGAATATTAACACACCCTTAAACTCGTTCCCCCCAAAATTACACTAAGTATATGGAAAACGTTTGCAAATACGCTCCGTTTAATTAGCCGAATGAACCATTGTGCAACGAAATTAAGATGTTCTACTAAACGAAACTTTTGAGGAACTAGTTTAAGAGTGATATACAGTGGCAAGCATCTGAACCGAAGAGCCGGCACTCAAAGGACATTTGCCCCACATAGGTGTACGCCCCTTAAGTGTAACATCTTTGAAATTATGATTGCACTTAGTAGAGCCTATCTCGATCGAGAATTCGAATGCACACTTCACGAGTAATTGCTGCTTTAAAAATCGCGTTCGGCAATTCCTCCTGCTAAACCTGCATAGCTAAACGCCACCGTCTCTAAGCCTTTAAGGCGGCAACTTATTGGCGACGCGGCTACGTCACTACGAAAACACGTGTAAAAAAAGGCAATCCGCATATGCCTCCGTTTACAGAACATACACGTTCTCTATGCATTCCCAGCATGCACTTTCTCTATGCATTCAATACTCGTGACTTCAGGTCAAGCGCCAACTATACGTATAGTTGCAGGTACCGCCCAATTTGTCTACAGCTTCGAATAATTTACCCGAAATGCTCGCCATCTTTTTATGCCCGCATCATCTTCGAGCATAAACAGGCGCGCGTAAGCCCCGCGTACGTGATCTCGCACATTACGGCAGCTACCGCGAGAGCTCTCGTGCAAGTGTCGGCCGGAAGCGCGCAGTGATTGAAACGACGTTTAAGAAGAAGCCGAGCCGCGCGGTTGCGGAGCTATACTCGCACGCAGCTACATGGAAGAAAAAAAACGCCGCCCACATGGCGCGGAGTCGCCGTCCGTTGGCGCGCGCGCTTTTTTTCTCAGACGTGCCGCCCTTATACGCCGCCCACGGTTGAGCGCTGCTGAATGTGGAAGACCGAGCGACCCTTTTTCATTTCCCGTCTCCGCCTCGGGGGAGTCGAGCTGCAATCACGGAGGGGCAGCCCGCCGACAATCACGCGTTCTATAGCGCGTATTCCACCGTTCTCGTAAAGGAGCATATAGGTGTGTAGGCTGAGTATTTGGTTCCTTTAGTATGCAATAGACTCCCTCTGCACTAAATGACGATTAACTGCGCTCCTAATCAGGTGATCTATAGAGAGATAGAGAGAGAGACAGAAGAAAGGGGAACGGAAGGGAGGTTAACCAGACGGGAAGATCCGGTTTGCTACCCTACGCTGGGGAGAGAGAGGGGAGAGGGAGGTAAAGTGACAGGAAAGTACAGATAGAGAAAGAAAGGAAGCACAGATACACAATCATAGTCGGTCACTGTCACCGCATACTGTGACCTCACAGCACGGTAGTACACTTGCAGCCCTATAAACATCAGTTCAGGCTACAGCCGCTTCTCCGAGTATATGTTGTCCTAAAAAACTGCAACAGTGCCCACGTCGCCCTCCGCTGCGACGTGTTGTGATGCGCCGGCATTCTAAAATGGTTTCCTCTGTTAAAGGCCTTTGTTCCAAGCGCGCTATCGCGAATGCGAGCGATTGTCTCTGCAAATTGTAGCGAGGACATGTCACAGAGAAGGTGTTGAAGAGTCTCCTCACAGACGCAGTCATCACACGAGGCGTCGGGGGCCCATCCGCGAACCAGAAATCAGGGGGAAAATCTGAGGTGCTGTATAAATTTATGACGTCCATGCGAGACAGTTCCCGCACTCCTGTCCTAAGCGTTTACCGGCATCACACAATAACGCTTTGGTTTTGCAGTTGTGTAATTTACTAATTGGGCTTAACTAGACGTTGCTGCATAGCGTCCCTTGAATATATCACGTTTAGCTGCCCGACAAGATGTACTCTTCAATGACGTCTATATAGTCGGCATGCCATCCTCTATTCTGACTGAAATACTACTGCGAAAGTCAAAATAGAAATATCGTTGTGTTTTTGTTGATATATTGTTGATTGTACTCAATATACTTCCTGTTGAGATGCGACAGAATATCATGCGTGAACTTGGCAAGCGTATGGTAAGAAAGACGAACAATTTCTTGAGGCAGTTACGAAATGAGCCCTTCATGCCTGCAAGCCACAAAATGCAGATAAAGATGCAGTGCAAGAAAAAAAAACAGGTTGTTCATTTTTTTTTTTTTTTTATTAGTTTTGGCCGCACGTGGATAACTGAACTTTTGTCGAAAGCGAATCTAACAATCATAAGCCAGAGAATTAAACCGCGATTCGCGCCTCAAGTTCCTCTATCATTTAATTAAAGGGCATTATAACATCGACACGACAAAAAAATATAATTCATTTCTCATCTGTATATTCCACTAGGCAAAAGCATGGCTTATCAATAACACTCTTTATGGCTAGAAATAATTGTTTTAAGTATTCCTTCCTTCCGCGAATTGCTACTGAAAGGAATAAACTAATTTAAAGAAAACGAATAGTTAAGTGCTGGCGCCGACGCTAACACCGTTTGTATCTAGATTAGTTGAACGGCTTTACACATTTCGCCATGTTATCCTGCTTCTGTGCGACCTGTACTGATTGATTGTTTACGCAAATTTTGTTTACTGATGTACTATTTTTTTGTATTCCACTCGGTTAAAATTCTCCGGAGGGGCTTGCAGTATTAATAAATAATATTCATAAATAACCAAATAAGCTTCACGAACTAGACGGAAGAAGGAACTTAACTTTTAGTTAAGGCGACCCATATATGTAGACGACGCGTGTTGTCCCACATCAAGACCTAACCACACCTGTCTATCCGCCAGGTCACACGTTTTAGATCCCGCCATCTCAAGCAAACCGCCGCTTTCATCTCTCTCCTCCCCCCCCCCCTTCCTTCTTTGATTCATTTTTATTATTATTTCTTTTTAAATTGCGGATTCAGTCAAGCTGTATACACACCGCTACTTGAATGACGTCCTTTTTCACGCTATACGCAGCCTGCAAAAGAAGGCGCGCTGTCGAGGAAGATGGCGCATAGCAGTTCGCGGGCTGTTTGTCACCGCGCGCCTCTAGTATATGACGCCGTTGCCGTACGTGACACGAAATGGATTCTGTCCCGGCTTCGTATGCGGAACACATTGGGCTTCCTCGAGCCAGCGCGCCCTTCCACGTTGACCACGCACGCACACGCATTTATATACGCGTAACTCGCACGAGCGCATTGACGCCTGCGCACTAGTATAATACCCTGAGTCCGTGTGCAGAAAGGCGCGACTGTGCGGGCGGTGCGGGGATTATATACGTCAGCGTGCAAGCCTGGTCACGACAACCGGCCGTCCTGAAGCCAAACCCAACCGAGCCAAGCCAGCTCCATACAGCACTGGTGTTTCTTTCGTTCTTTCTTTCCTTTCTTCTTCTTTTTTTTACTTTTTCTTTCTTTCTTTCTTCTTTCTTTCTTTCTTTCTTTCTTTCATTATTTCTTTTCATACCCTGTCGCGTGCGCCAGAATGCTTGAAAGAGCCGGCGCGCACACTGCGACGTGACAGCATACCAATAGGTATACGAGCGATGAATTGCAGGGAAAATACAGATTTTCCTAACCGCTTTTCTCTAAAACTCTCTTGGGAGTTTTAGTGAATAACAGACCCATAGCTCTAACCCATAGATCTAACCCATAGATTTAACTCATAGATTAACTCATAGATTTAACTCATAGATCTAACCCATAGATGTGACCCTCTTTCTTCCCCTCTCCCCCTTCCCTTACGTAGAGTAGCAGGCCAGATGCTCCATTTTCCGGCCGACCTCTCTACATTTTCCAATCATTAAACTACTTCTTCTTCTTCTTAACCCATAGCTTTAACCCATAGATCTAACCGGTAGATCTAACCCAAAGTCGCGGGTTATATCGCGGCCGCAGCGGCCGCATTTCCACGGGGCCGAAATGCACAAAAAGAAAAAACGCTCGTGTACTTAGATTTAGGTGCGCGTAGTAGAAGCCTAGAGGTGGCCGAAATTAATTCGGAGCCCCTAAAATTCGGCGTGCCTCATAACCAGATCGTGGTTTGGGCACTTAAACATCGGGATTATTTCGAGGTGGGCTAATGGTTGGCTTTGTGCATATCCAAAGTACCTATAGACAGACAACCAAGGAGATCAAGCTAGCAGAATTTGGCATCTGCGCAAGCACACCACTGCTGACGCTTTTCCTTTTCCTTTCTTTTTCTTTTTCTTTTCTTTTTTTCTGTTTTTTTTTTTTTTTTACTGTAAGGTGAAGATATGGTAGAGCGTCCGTCCCGTATGCGGGAGGTCCTGGGTTCTAATCCTTGTGCCCACCGTTTCTTTTTTTTTTTTCTAATGGTTAGAGATGTACCGCGACCTGGCGCTCGGTTGTGTATATATGGTTTCTCATCTCGAAAGGGGTACCTATAGATATTTGCGAAAAATATGCCTGTAACTCACACCCTTACATTATTTCTGGCAAATTTACACGCTTTTGATGGAAAGTTGGCGGCAATGGAACGCCAGACTACTGTTTGAAATTTGTGTGGTGTTTTGGTTTGTATTGGTTATTGCACAGCAAGCATATAGGCGGTCTGTACGAACATCTATACTAAGCAACGCAGCCCCGGAAAGCCGGACGCCTGGCCGGGAGGATGCTTGTACCTGTCTTATAAACAGGTGGGTGTGCCCGGCGGTGGGAATCGAACCACGCACCTTCCCGAAGTCGCGAAGCGCGTCCAACCCACTGGGCCACAGCTGCGGTATAAGTCGCTTGCGTTCTAACGCTCTATATGTATAATATCCATCCCCCCTAACATTTATTTCTATTATAATAGTATAAATGGTTTAATTGTTTCGCGAATATCTCGCCGTTCCTATACCTCTGCTCATAATTGTTTCTGACATAATAAAACGACACAGAATGCAGACGCGACACAGCATGCCATTCCTTTTAAGCTATAGCCAGACTCATTATAGACTGATTTTGAAATGAAGCCATATACCAATGCCCAGTTTGCCTCGAAATACGCATTTTGCTGCATGATTATAAGCACCACTAAGCCTTCTCACCTTCTTAGCCTGAAGAATTAGGATTGCTAAATCGCAACTCACAATGGGCACTCCATCGTCATGCATGCCCATAAATGTCACATAATGTTTTGTACGCCTTAACATGGACACTATTATAGAGTAACTGATCGAATAGAATCAATTAACCAGTCAGTGAAACAGCAAAACGATAACCCGCGATGGCATCCAACATTTATGCGTCGGCATTTCATTGATGCATTTAACAACAATATGTTATATCACTTAATTTCTAATGAATGTGCTTGGCGCATTGGTTTAGTGTTTCGAAATAATGTGCCGAAACCTGTCGATGTATACACTTTCCATACTTGCCACGCATATCTCGATATATTCGCGATATCTCAACAGAAAAAAAAAACAGAAAATGAGACTGAATTTAATACGCTGTACGCAGAGCGCGCTCCATCCCTCGCAACTAGCTCGCACAGCGACGGCAGCTCTGTTTATATCGCGAGAGGAGAGAAGTCTGAATAAATTGCGGCCGACAAAAACTGAAAAAAAAGAACTCAAGAAAGAAAAAATACCAGCGACGAGCCGCGCATCGCTGAGCGCTCAGTTTCAACAGTCACGCGAGAAATCGGCTCTCTACACTTTCTTTCAGTCGTTCGGTCTGCACGATTCTCCTTTAGTACTTCTTATTTTTTTATTTTTTTATTTTACGAGACTTATACCCGGGTCTCCGTGTAGGATTGTATGGCTGCGCCGACGCTCTCGCGCGATGATCACCGCAAAACACCTCTCTTTTTTTTCTATTATACCCGCTGAGAACACAATATGCCGTGCTGCGCGGTCTGCGCAAGCGCGGCGGAATAGGACGCACGAACATGTGCGACCCTGAACCGCCCCCCTGACGCGTCAGCTGCGCCCGTGGCCTTCCGTGGAAGCACGCACCAAGTCGGCATACGCAGTGAACACGCCACGCGAGGTGGCGCTGCGGACAAGGACGAAAGCAACGATATAAAGCATGATATATATAGCCATCCTATCTGCGAGGAACGTACACGTTGTAGTCTCAAACCTCCACTTCGGGATATGCCGCTTACACAAAACAAAAACAAACAAACAAACAAAGAGAGAGAGAGAGAGAAGTCATAAGGGAAAGGCAAGGAGGCTAGGGGATTGAAAGAGGAGAAGGAAGAGAGAGGTTCACACCATCAGATCGTTTAGACGGCAGAAGGCTTGGAAATATGTTTTGTCGACGACCTCCGGTCCTTGGATAAACGCGGGAGATTTTAATGCTCCTCACCCACTTTGGGGAAGTGCAAGAACCAACCAAACAATCAAATATAAAAAATATCATGCGCATCGTTTAATATAGAAGGCCTGTAGACGCTTTTCTAGAGAGTTTGGAGGCAGTCTATACGGAGTCGATGCACTATGGGCTTAGAATTTTTTTGTTTCCCATCGTCTATATGTGTTTCGGTCAACATATGTTGAAGTATATCGACAAAGCATAGACTAATAATACACTTTAGCGATCGATAGATTTACCGTAGACTGAATCACAAGACTACAAGGAATAAGGCAATGTAGTCTGTTTGTACGCCTACACCGTTACTATAGACGTCAAAAATTCAGATTTATGGGAGTAGGTGTGGGGTGTAATGGAGAGCTTCGGATTTTTACTCGTTCAGGCATCTGAGTTCAGGTACACGACGGTTGTTGCTTTCCGGTCCCACACCGGAATCTCAGGCAGGCAGCCGAACCCAAGCCCAGCTGCCGGACGTGCTCAACACGCGCACTGAGCCAACGCCACAGGTACGACCTTACAAATACAGAGGCACTGTGGAAGGCGTATACATTGTTGAATAATTTACACCCTTAAAAGCGAAAAAGGGTGTGAATCGATCTATAACTGACGCACTTACACCTAAAATGGTGTAGGGAGTCAGTTATAGGTCATGTTGCACCCTTACTCACTTGTAAGGGTGTAATTTGCTCAACTTTGAGTGATTTACACCCTTAAAAGCAACAAAAGGGTGTAAGTCGGTTTATAACTCCCACTTACACCCAAAATAATGTAGGGTGTGAGTTATAGAGAGATTTACACCATTATTCACTTATAAGGGTGTAAATTATTCAACAGTGTTTAGGACAAGTCGTCGCCAAAGTTTTAACGGACAATGGCTACCACAAGAACGTGCGAACACCAGCGCGGCATGGCGCGGACGCCGCAAGCCTGTCAGTGATCAACCGGCTGATCTTTTTTAGGCTCTTCAGAAATTTTAAAAAATCGCCTATGCAAACAGATAGCATAATTCTATAGTTCCTGAGCTCGATTATTCAAAAAAGGCGGACATTACTTGCACGAAAAATTGAAACATATATTCAACTAACAATAAAGAATTATCTAATTAACTTTTAATTACTTACGTTACAGCATATATTGCAATTTGCGAATTGCGAACTTTCGGCCGAAGGTTGCATATTCGTAGTTGTTGCTGTTTTTGGTGTTGTTGTCTACCCCACGGTCATCGTCATTATCGTCGGCGTTCCAATGAGAAACGTTGTAAAATCTGCGTATATATAGTTAAGAACAAAGCTACCGACTACGGGAAAGCGTCGTGCTCATCAAACGTCGCCTGTACGCAATCAGGTCCGCATAAATAGGGCGCTCGCAAGGTATATACTTTAGACCAATTAGAGCTCATCGCTCGAAGGCGTACGCGTGGCATTTTCGAAATGAGATGCGTCGAAGCAAAACGAACGCCTCGGCGCCGGGTCGCACCCTCAGGTTCCCCGCTTCGAAAGAGTCCTTCGGAAAACCCGCTAACAAAGTTAGCGCCACGCCACACGTTTACCAGTGTCCCTCGTTTTATATAGGAATGCGTACATGGAAAAGTTAACTCAGCCCCGCTGAAAAGGCCAGCACAGAACGACAAGAACTTCGAGACAAGACCTTCTTCCTGAAAGCTTCCCTACTTTACGCTTTTGCGTAAGTCTTTATATAGCTAATCTTAAAGCCTGGTGATTCGTGCGACTAATTCTGTGCAGTACTCTTTGAACAACGTAGAATAATTGCTAAGACACGTATGCAGTCTGAAATGCGCGAACCATAAAAAAATAAGCAAAACTGGCCTTAACTGGGCAACATTCCAGAAAGTCGTTAGCATCGGTGCACTACTTAACTCAGGCACGCTGATTTATCTAGCTGGCTATAGAATGGGCAGCCACGTCAAGCCAACGTGTAGCCGAGACAGAGACCGCGCGCACAGCTAGATGCGCGGTTCTAGTACACAGAAGCCGAGGTCACCACGCTTCCCCGCCAGTTATACTTTATACTGTATAGCATCCGCACCAATGCACGTAATTAGATGAAGAGGAATGCAAGAGGTCCGTCCGTCAGGAGCACGGCACGCGCGTCGCAAACTATATCAAACTCGGCGAAGTCTCCTTTCTGTCCATATACGCTTGGCCACGTGCATAAAGGTCTTCTTCTGAGAGGACCGTGCTCGAAGAACGTCCGCACAAGAAAAGAGACCCGTTCGGGGACCAGCCAAGCACGCGCGGTTGGTGAAGCACCTCTTCACTCAAGATCCCGCTCGCTCCAGTGGGCCCACTTCTGAGAACTTCACTAATCCGACCCCCCCTCCCCTCTTCACGCCTTCTTCTCTCTTTTGCCTACTCGTTCTGTCGGCGCATGGCAACGATTTCCGCACATCGCCTACGCTCGTCTAATTCGACGACGAGTGTCCGCGACCTCTCCGGAGCCGCCGGAATTGTCAATTTACGCCGCCTGGTGGTCACTGCGGGCACTTCGGGAATGACGACTTGGAGAGATTATGCGCGGAGTTGCGACACGTGTAAGGTTCCGCACGGCGAGTCTCGAGGTTTCTTTCTGGGCTATAGTGCTTTCTCGACACGGATTTGCAGTTTTATTTTGTATCCGTGAGACTTACCCTGCGGCATAGATGATGTGCATTTAAATAAAATAGTGGAGGCACCCGTGATGCAGAAATTGCAGTATAGTAGCTTATCGAACTTGTCATCCATGAAACAATTAACGGGTGTTTATCTCAGACAATCTTACTTAGTATATTGATTTCGTCAGATCCTTTTATTGTAATCTTGTAGTTGACAATGCTGTTTCTTTTTTGTTATAATACCTTAAAACGACGTTGTTGTATTTACTTTTGTGCTACATGTAAGCTATTCGCTGTTGCCAAACTGTTTTAACGGAGCAGGCGCCTCTGTCAGGCCTCGATACCTTTTGCTCTTGTCACCGTTTCTGTAAAGATAACGAAGAAATATTTATTTCTTTAAAAAAAATGAGTATCGACCTTTCTCCTGCAGGCACATGCCACAACCGCAAATGAATGTCCGCTGTATAAAAGCGATCTGTTATTTTCCTGGGTAGTGGACTTTTCGCGGACACATTACAGAGCCGTTAGCATGTCTGTCATTGGAGGGCGCCCTACTGATCCCAAACGCATTGAGACGGTAACGAAATGTACCCACTTCACGTGTGTTTGGACAACACATATAGCTGTAGAAAGGGCGCTGATAGCAGAGTCTATACATATCGCCAGACAGTTCTAACCACTTTTTCTTTTTTTTTTTTCGAAACACGAGATATACCATTTTAAAAAGTATTCTTCCTGTATTTCAATTCCTAAAAATCACATCCTTTTTTCTCATCGCAGAAGAAGAAAAGGGAGTTCATCGCTATTGCTTTTCAAAGCTGCTGTCTGTGGAGGTATGATTTCAATTAAGAATAGCATAAGAATCAGACCTGTACTGAAATATCATAATCACACTGCAATAATGCCCCCCCCCCCCCCCCCCATTACCTACACCAATTCTGCATAAATTCTTGTCCTCTTGTGCCTCCCTCAACACACTTAGCTCGCAAGAGAGAGAGAGAAACTGTTCGCTAGATAGCCACAGCCTGCATGTAGTGGTGCCCATTCAAGATGATCTTTCAATAATCATATTCGTTTCACCTACATCATTCGATTTACGATAGGAAACTTATTGGTTGGGGGAGCTTAACGCAGATTTCATTTCCGATCAAATGACTCATCATCACCATTCAAACGTGGTCGTAAAAAAAATGTGACGCAAGTTAATAGCCGTTCTTCACATGTTTCCAGATACTTTGAAATGTGATAGTCCCTCGTTTCGTGTGATCCTCCAAAGCCCGATGCTGAATAGCTTCACAAGCCTGGTGCGAAACTACGACCACAAGTTTCGTTATAAGACGAAGCCATGCGATCCTGAACAACCTTTAAAAAGAGATTATCCATTTCTCTTTCCTTCAACAAAGTACACCGGCGTAATCCAGGTCGCCACACCGTTGTGAAAAGCTGCACTGTTATCCCGATTCCGCTTATCTCCAACAGCACAGTGAAATCCATCAATAGGATTCCAGTACGGCATACGTAACGTCATGTGAATACTCCCTCTATAAGACGCCGCCGAGCGACCAATTCCTCGACTGCAACACTGTGACCCGGTCTAGCTCCCGTGGAACGAAAGACGAAGGGTCTATATTAAACTGCACTTAGCAGACACGCGAAGCTCCATAATCAAGGACGCCAAAGAAAAGAAAAAAAGACTAGAGGCAACGATCCGTGTCACGAGGGTCCGCTCCCAGGCAAACTGGTGTGTATACAGAAGTCGCTCGGGTTCCATACGAATGCCTCTTCCACGATCACGACGTCCTCCGTCGTCTTGTGTCAACGACACGTCGATTGTTCTCTATACTCTCTCTCCTCCCCTCCCCCTCCCCCCCCCTCCGACCGCCATCAAACGAGGCACCCAAGAGGCGACGTCACTCTCAACAGGCGCGTCAACGCGTCACGTGGGAGACAAGCCACCGCAAGCTATATCCACGCCTGCAAATATATACATACCCGCAACAGATGCGAATAGAGAGCTAGAAGAAGCAGGATGCCTCCATCCTCGCCTTTCTTCGATGCTAAAGAAAGGTAGCGTTGGAGTCATGGAGGAGAAGGGGAAGTAAAGGGGGGGGGGGGGGGCATGTTTATTCTTCGGCCCAAAAACCGGCGTGCTAAAGCAGACAGAGAGAGCTGCAGGCGACGACCGTATATGACTCCCTCCTCCGACAATGGCCCGCACGAGCAGGTCTCTGTTTCAGCGACGACTCCCAATCCCTGTATTAGCGCGGGACCCCGCTAATGAACTCTTGACATGCGAAGCGTCAGCAGTTCGTGCGCGTGTGTGTGTCTTCTATACGCGCGACTGTCTGTGTACAGACAGAGCGCACTCCATGTCTGTTCCCTAATCGTTCCAGGCACGGCGATGCGCTCCTTCTACAAGGCAACCCCCCCGCTTCCACAACCTCATCACTACCCCGCTACTTTCCTCCGCCGCCATTACGTTTTCATTGAACGCACCAGAGAACTCCGAGTGTGGTCGCGTCGCAACACACACACGCTGCTCGCTTGGCTTCGTGTACTACTACCCTTCCCCCTCCTTCTTTCCCGCTGCTTCAAACCTCTAGCGTAGCGCTTTCCCGAGGCAGCAAGCAGGCGCGATTCGACGCCCCGCGGAGACCGCGACAAACCTGGCATTAGCGTACACAGATCGTTAACTCACCTTTCATCTCGCGTTTCTGCAGCGACTCGCCCCCGAAGAGCGCCACTTAGGAGCTCGTTTCCCCCCCTCGCAATGCCTTATTAGCGGACGCCCTCTCACCCTCGTTTCTTTGATGCTTCCCCTTTCCACAAAGATCGGTCTTTTTTGAAAACTAGTTGTCGACTTTTTTTCTTCGAAGAGACAGCGCCGAAGTCAGAAAGCCAGCAGACGAGACAAGTTTATAACCCGCGTTTTCTGTTTTCTATAGTTGTCACATTTGTGGATCTCGCACTATAGAGACGACGACGCATTCCGTTCGCCATTTAACAGGACAAAAAATAACAAGCTAGACGCTAAAAAATATATAACAATAACAAAATTCCCTTAGTGTTCGCTTGCATCTCTCCTAGCTACGGATTCGAAACGTGCCCGGACGGATGCTCGCGTCGTCTGCTACAAGGAGAACTGTCGTCTGCTCAATAGACCAGACGGAAAAAACGGGAACAGCGATTCGCAAAACGTGCGGATGCTAGCGTCGTCTGCTACAGCACGAAATGTCGTCTGCTGCAGAGACCAGACGGAGGGACCCAGCGGCTTCGGACAACTATGTCTATCGCATGGCATTCGCATGCTCTTCCGCAGTAAGAAAAATAATATTTCTGGCTAGATTTTCCTTTCATTTACATTTTGTTTCGTCGTCTGTACTTTAGGCCGGCAGTATGCGGCTCTTACCTGAAAGCCGTGTATAGTATTTGTGTTCGCATCGACCCTCGCGTTGTCGTCTTCGGCTCAAAAGTAAACGGACGAGAGAGGAAACACTCCACGTCTGGAAAACCGAATCCGCATCTTACTCTTCCTATGGAGGAGCGCACCCACCGCTATTGTAGAGCACGCGCGTCCGCATTGAAACAGCCTCTCTTTTTACGTCTGCTTCTGCTACACAAATGTGTGCTGACGCGTGTACCGGGCGCTGACATGCCATATTGTGTTTCGCCCGGTCCAAAACGAATAACACTAAGCCAGTTGAAAAGAAAACGGCAAGAAAAGAAAACCGACAAATGGGAAAAGAGCGCAAACAAACAATGCGAAACACCGCACTTCGGGGCGCGACCACGAGGTGGCGTGTTTGGCGCTGCAGGCAGCCAGGAAGTCGTCTGCACGCGAGGGCCCCTACCGGAAACAGGTCGTTTGGTTTCGTTTCTGTTTGGCTGGCCGCCATTGTTGTTTGGTTGCTTCCTATAGGCCTATAGCGAGGCCTCACGCTAATATATAGCCGCGGCGGCGTCGAGTACGTGTGCAGGCTCGACTTGTATCTGTCGTGTCGCTGTTATTGAGTGCGGCTGTTACGTGGTCATGTTTGTACAAGGACCGCGGGAGCTGTTCGGAAGCGTTGCCTGATGGCTTTCTGTCGCTACTTTCTTTTCTTTATTTAGCGCGAAGCTATACAGCTCGCAAAATAGCGTGGTTGGCGCGAATGCCAGCTAACTGTAGCTGGAGGAGGTGCTACAGGAACGCCATTTTTCTTTCGGCGTGTTCTTTTTTTTTTTCTGCTTCTTCTTTGCGTGCTGCGAGCCATGTCGAAGGCGCGCGAGAAGCCGGAGCTCTGAAGTGTTAAAACAAGGCGCTGCTGTGTTTAACTGAACAAGACTCGGCACAGGAAGGTATCAATTGTGCGTCCAGGTGCTTGACAACCTCTAATCAGAGCGCTGGAAGCCTCTCAATGTACTACGGCCTATAGTGCAAAACAGCAGTACGAGGGTCCCCTGCGGCAGATCTGTCACAGTGCGAATTACACTCATAAACAGAACACGCAATTAGTGTTTCAGCATCTATTACAAGCGAGATACCTGGCGATTGCATTCTTACATAGAGAGGTATACATGCCTAACAATCATACTTTTCGCGATAGAGCAAAAAGGGTAGTTATATCGACTGTATTACAAGTCACCTGTTCGTCTTAAGAGCAAACCCAACTGTGCCGGTATACATGATGCCGATTCTACCCGCAAATCTGCGCAGTGATACGCTATGATTTGTTTGTTTGTTTAGTGATTTAGCTATTTTCTGTTTGTGTCATGTACCCTTAGTCGCGGTGCATTATGGGGGGGGAGGAAGGATACAGAATGAAAATGTAAACTGTTTAAATACCTGCAAGTACAATACAGTAAGTACAGACATAACAGAAAGAAGATTTAAAAGCAATACAACATACCAGAAAAAAAATGCACTGAGCAAGGTCTGCAACTATTTAACAGATGTGCAGAAGGTTACGAAGGCAAGGGGGAGCATTGTTAGTAATGATATAACAGCAAATAAACGAACACACATATGCACACATACGAGTACACCCAAGCTAAGTGCAACCATTTCTTATCCGGTAATTAACGTTTATTATTAATTATTGCATCAGTACATTGTAAGTACATTTCCGCAGTAAATGAGAACAGACAGGTACGCTCGTATACACGCTGGTGATATATTGTAGACGTCAGAGGCCACAAGATAGCCACGATCAACCTGACACACTCACTTCCAGTTTCTAGTCTATTTCACCCTATGTGTGCATCAAAAATAATAGATTGACAGGTAACACGCTCTAGCAATGCAGCAACTTCTGTCGATCGGTTACCAACCGATAGAAGTATTAATCGATTTGAATGAAGTTGGTTCGATCATCTGACGCACTATCTGAAACCCGCGTTCTTTGAAGTACTGTGTTGTGCATATTCCCGTCCTGCGGTTTAGCGTTTTAGCGAAGTGTGCCAATAATGTTATTCAACTTAATTGTCGTAACGTGCGCTGCACGTTGTCCATGCTGTATAGTAGACTGTCCTTAGTCGAACTGAATGCAAATTACCATTGGCCGCGCCCCTCCCCCTTTTTTTTGCGTCTATATATAAATCGATTTTGTTTTCATTGGACTAGGAACTTTTTCTCAACTGAGCGTGAGCACGTTCCAACATTTATTCACATTTTATTTTGTAGTTCATTTTAGTTTGTTGGTGTGTTCCTTGGCTCGTTCCGGTTACATTAACATGTCTCCCTCGGCTATAAGCGAGAAAGAGTCACCGGTATCACTAACGATGCGAATCTCTCCTACGTGCACATCCAATAATAAGTGTATACCCGAAACCAAGCATCTATTCGAAACGCAATGAAACGTAATGTGACTTCCACAATTTAACCGAACCACAAGTTGTGTCTCTCGTGGCAACAACAACCGTCTGAGTCAAGAATCATAATGAAGAAAGGGACAACGAATAGATAACCAAAGAAAAACAAAAAGTTACAGACGCCAGCAGGTAGTCGCAAATGACTGAGTCCACTTTTTGTCGAGATTACAGCCACACGCACACAAACATTAAACAGAAAGAAAAAAACTACACACCACACGACCGTCGCGTTAGTACCCTTAAGCGACCACGGTCGCCTCCGCAACATGAGACAAACACGAACCTACCCCATAGTTTACTACGCCAAGCAGCCGCTGGCACGCTGGCGCGTAATGACAATCTTTGGGCCACACAGAAACCACCCCT
Source organism: Dermacentor silvarum (assembly GCF_013339745.2). Lineage (NCBI taxonomy): Eukaryota > Metazoa > Arthropoda > Arachnida > Ixodida > Ixodidae > Dermacentor > Dermacentor silvarum. The sequence goes on along the minus strand of NC_051160.1, from coordinate 18,531,278 downwards.
ATACGCCACAACTCACTCGAACGCTCTTACCCGCAAATTGTCACCGCATTTGCACGCCTTACCCTCGAAAAAGAACAAAACAAACAAAAAATACAAAAGAAAACTAAGAAACACAGAAACTATACCTACATTCTCTCTCTGTGTGTACACAGACACGTCTTCACCGGCTACCTATATTTGCTTCCGCCTTAACTTCGCTATACAGCTTCGCGGATCGCCGAAGGCGAGCTGGACATTATACGTTGTCCACCTCATTAAGATCTCAGACGTTTTTTCTGCCGGGAGATATTATTTCTTTTTCTGTCCCTTTTCCCGGGTATTCATTTCATTTTTACCTTTCCTGACCGCAGTATAATAGCATGCGAAGGAACATGACAATTAAAGCCGCGGCGCGCGCGGGGTGATGAGGAGAAAAAAAAAGCGCAGCTCATGCCTCGCGAGTACAAATTACGTATCTCTCGGGAGGGGGAGGCGTGTGTATGGGCTACCCGAGGAAAGCCACAATTAGCGTCTCTCTCCCTCATAATGGTCCACCAGAGAGCGCGCGCGTGCTACCCGTATACGGCGCCGAGTGTCGAGACACTCATAAACACAAACACACATACGCACACACGCACGGACCCCCTCCCCCCACACACGCTATTTCTCTCTCTCCCTCTCTCTCTCAAAGAAACACACACTATCTCTAAGAAACACTCTATACATATATATCTCTCTCAAAGAAACACACTCTCCAAGAAACACTCTCCTCTCTCTCTCTCTCTCTCTAAGAAACACACACTCTCTCTCCAAGAAACACACAAGACACGTGTTTTTTACATGCATGAGCCCAAAAGTACACACGCTCACGTCTCGCGACGCCGCAGGTGACGTTAAATCACCTTTCGCGCGCGCGGTCACCTGATCCCGGCACTTTGAAAGGGGCCGAACGCAAAGACCGGCTCGTGTGCACCTAAGGCTATTAGAAGGCTCTCGCGAAGAAACTACGGGGGAAAAAATTAGCCGTTTCGTGGCTGCCAGTGAGACGGGAGCGCGCGGAGGCGGGGGGAGCTAGCTGCGCCCGGGGGATATTTGAAGCCCAGAAGTTAAGAAGACGGAGCGCGAAGACAAGCAATAAGGAAAAAAAAAAGAATAACAATAAAAAGTAACAAGGGCCAAGCGGGCCTAATGAAGATGACAAGGGCAAACAAGATGTTAATAATAGCCGTCTCATTTCCCGGCTTCGTTTATCCGTTTTTTTTTAATTTGTGCGTCTTTAACTTTGTTTATTTTTTTTTCTTTCGTTTTAGAGTGAGGAATTCTTAAATGACCATAGAAGCAGTAGCTAGGGGTGTGTCTCGGATGAGTGTGCACGGTAACGCGAAAAGCGTGATTACATAGACCCTAAAAGTGAAACCACGTGACCTTTATGCCAATGCAACGAAGTTTCTTTTTCTCTCTCTTTCTCAAACGTGTCTTATACTCTGTATGACACTTCACTGCGACGCATAGGATCGTCATGCAATACTTGGTTGTACAGTCGATTGCACTTATGACGATCCCAGTCATAGCGAGTCATCGGTTATTACGAACGAAGATGGCCGTGGCGGCCATGATTTTCACGCGGTCATAGCCATCGCTGCAAACAGGGAAAGAAATACAGAATGCACAGACGCACGCAGCCTTTCGGTTATGGTCAAATGATTTATTTATCTGCATTTTATTCCGTCTGTCAATGTTGCACTCTTGCGCACTGTACAAACTGAATACAATGAGGCATTGCCCGAAGTAACGGAGAGCCATTTCATCCCGCCTTCGGCATGCATGTGCACTCTGGCACAAATAGTCAAGTAAGTGAATCCGGTCTTGCCTAGAACCACAGCCTCCAAGATCACCACCGCGAGCAGGGCACGTCCGGACAATCTCAGAGGCCATGTTAAAAGGTTTCTTTATTCGACATATTACGATTTGACGTATACCTGATTGCTGGCAGAGTTGAGGCTCGACTAAAGAAGTACCTATACGCTTCTATGACACTCCACGGTGATCAATTCTAACAACAAAGATAACGCAACCCTTTCGGCGCAAGCTCCAATGCACTGGATGATAAGTGTGTATCTCAAGCAACTCCTCAACGTAGGAATCGGCGAAGGAGCGTTTTGAAGCGCGGAATTCAGCCGAAGGGCGCAGCTGTGTGTTAGTATATACATTCAGTGGACTCCAGGAAGGGCACTGAGTCGATGCCTTCTCGTGTGAATACGGGGCAAGTTAATTCGCGTTTTCCGCCGCGTTTGTGGGCGTCTACCGAGCCTTGTTGTTGGAACAACCGCATGAAGTTTGAAAGTTGGCATGCCAGCATCGGACTTCTTGTTATAGGATGCTTTTATCTTAGAAGACCTTATATAAAAACGCGAAAGAAAGAAAAAAAAGAAAGAAAGAAACGCCATGAATCGGTACCTTTTGCAGATATGAATATGTAAATAATGATGACGTTCCGTGTCACTGTAAACCGTTAAACATCCTTAAGGGTCCTAAGGATGCAAATCGGTCTATAACTCACACTATACAGCCATAAAGGGTATAAGGGTGTGTGTTAAAGAAAGCACCCTTACGGGTGTAAATTGGTTTACAGTGAACGACACGGTAACAGTAAGAATACATGCGCCACACGGTATGCACTCGTTTAAAGAAGTACAGAGTACTTAAAAACGCTGGCCTTAAATTGTATGCAAAGAATACTATGCTGAGCACGAAAGACAGCGGATAGAGAGACACAGAGATACGCAGTAACAGAATCACGACAATGAGTGGTGAATATGGAGTGACTCTTCGTTACAGGTTATAACAAAATTTCTACAGGGGAGGTCAATGGTTCCCCCTATAACCGTTACTTTGCTGCAACTATACCCAAACAGCCCCCGGCTTCCAACACACATCGTATTTGTTATAGCCGGTTCTCTCTCGCTAAGCTTCTTTGTAATAACACGCGACGTTCAAACGCGGAATCAGAGACATGGTAATGGGCTCTTGCGAAGACACCTGAAAACATTTCGTGCAACCTTTGACCGCCGTTTTTCGGCGAAACATCAGCGCAAGGGGTCAGCTTCGGCGTTATGCGACCCCGAGGCGCTGCAGTCGCACGCATCCCTTCGCTAAAGCGCCATCTTACGGGAGTTCGTTAAGCCTTGTTACGGAATATTATCTCTCGCCGCCCATGTACTGGGACTTCCTTCAATGGCGGACGGCGCGGAAGATTATTTTCTACAGATACTCGTCTGCTACAGAGGTTCGTCTGCTACAGAGATTCGTCTGCTACAGGCGAAATACCGCACGCGTTTCTTCGGCCACACACGCCAGCGAATACACAGAAGCGATTCAGCGAAGCCGCAGCATCCGCAGCGTGGGCTTAGTTTGACTTGGCCTCGCGCCCTGACGACCAACTTGAAAAAAACATCGCCGAGTATTAGATCGTGTGGGGCCCCGCGTAATCGTCTGCACATAGGCGGAAGGAATGTACAACGCGAACGCCTCTGTATACACCCTGGAGCGGCTGAACGAGGCTTTAATTTGGGGTTTCGCGAAGTGCAAATGGCGCCGATGAGGCGGTTCCGCCATTTGCATGATGGCTGCAGTTGTGTTATACGTGCAAATTTGCGCGTGCCCTAAGCTGTCTGTACCAGGGGTTGTCTTTTCGACCGCTAACGACGGCTGCTTATTCGCGTGACGTCTGGCAGTCTTCTGGAGGACGTCTGCTTGTATGGCGCGTGATAGCAGACGACGCGTTCGGCAGAGGGAGCTAGAGGCAAACGACGCGACCGACTTGGCGACACAGTCGGGCTCTCTGTGGCGATGGCGCCTATATATGTTGTTTGTGGTTTTGTTTGCCACGTTTCTCACGTCGTTGTCGTCGATTACACTGACCGAGGTTCTGGTAGAAGGTAAACATTTTTACCCTTCTGACAAGGTGAACCCACCATTCAAGGGTTAACGCCCTTCGTGTTATCGTCGCTCCAAGCCCCCTGACAACAAGGATGCGGCGATAAGCATGGTGTAGAGGATGTGGTGTAGAGGGAAAAAAAAAGGATGTTTCCTGTCAACCACCGAGTTTAAAACCGCTGCTTTCTGGTTTGAAAACTTATATATCAACACGGCAAACTATTTTGCAAACAAAACTGCGTAGTTTCACGATTTCAACTAATATCCAGATCGTGCATCACAATCACCGTTGAAACACGGAATCTTAAACTACGGTGGCTTCCTCGCGCTGCTTGCACAGTTATCGATTATAGCGAAAGCTAAACGGCGCATCAGTAATCGCTCACGGAGCGCAAGTGCGTGAAATCTGTGAGCGGCCCCGACTGACCACATACAGGAGTCGAAAGGGTGTACTGTTGGGCGTACGTAGAAAGTAGAAACACCCTTCTTCGCTCCCAATAAGGCGTAGAAATAGTTAAGGCAGGAAGTTGGGCTAGTAGGTAACGAGCATAATAAGACATGATAACTAGCGTAACAAGACAGGGACGAAAGAAAGAACACTGGTAGCGTGGTCCCGTGTTCTTTGTTTAGTCCCTGTCTTGTTACGCTAGTTATCACGTCTTATTATGCTAAGAAATATTCACTGTGGAGAACCTGGACGCAGAACAGTTATGGTCGTGACGCTGTCAGGGGTCGCATGCATGTTGACGGTGCCGAATGTTTGCATACGCCATTGGCGGGATATTTCTAGTTACCATCACATGTATATATACACCGACACATAATGAGAATACTATAGCCCTATCCACCAAAGCGTGATACGCGGGAATAAACGAGAATATACGTCATCGCAGAGGCCTTGAATCCGTCAGCGTGTAGCCCACCGCGGCATCACCCGAAACCATGACGGGAAACTGATCTTGTCTTCAACGCCGGCGTGCGTGACGGCTTGAGGAGCGTGCCTGCGTGCGCCATGCCATGGGAAAACGGACCCCATAGCTCGTCGCTGCTGCAAGAGATCTCTTGGCCGGATCTCTTTTCTACCTTGCGCGTCGTTACATTCGGGGCCGGCGGCAGCGTGGCGTGTGGAGACTCATAGAGCACGCCGTATACCACAGCTCGGCGTAGGCCTCTCGCGTCGTCTGATGCCGGTTAATGATACGTCGTGCCATCTCTCTCTCTCTCTAGCTTTTGACTACACCAGCGACCTGGAGCGATAATCAACCCACGCCGAATGCAGAGACGGCAATGTGAGTAAGTCAATTGGAGGAAGCGGCGGATAGAGGCAACAGGTGGACTGGACTGGTGTGTATGCGCTTGCGTCGAAAACAAGAGAACTATAGGATTGATTGGCCAGGAGTATTCCAGACTCCGATAAGACTTAAGAAGAGAAAGGCGAAAGAATAAAGGGCTGAGTCGAACGCTATGCTGCAAAAATGACTTACTGTTTTGAAGTAAATATGCATGCTTCCCAACTTGGGGCAACATTGGCCCGACATTAAGGACAACGTTGGGATACGTCGGTCTTACAGTGGACAACGCTGGACCAAGATTAGTCCCATGCATACAGTGATAGTTTCGGATAGCATTTACTTCGAACAGCGCGTGAACCTGTAGGTCACGAGGTACACATTCCTTGATATACATGTCGTAAAAGAAACAAGTCAAGATACAACCCATATTAACGCCATTGCAGTATTGCAATACTCTGAAACTGCAAAATACTGAAATAAATGTGAGTTCAAAAGATTTATGTACATGGCCAAATGTCATTCTTTTTTACTTCAGATAATAACTTACATCTGTAAGGTCAACTAGGTCTTTGCTGACACGGAATAGTCCCTTTCAGAACTCAAATTCCTAGGTACCCCTGCAGTGAATATATGTTTCTTCCCCTTTTCCTCTAGGGCAATTCCTTTATTTGTCCAAAACCACGTATCAATCACCTTTCTTTACAATGGTTTCTCGTCATGCGCTTTGCCATCGTTATTTAGAATGCAATTTAGCGCCAAACATCTGCTTTGATCCATGTTCTGCTTCTATATTATCCTTTGTGATTGCACTTGTCGTGGACGTCTATGTATACCTTCTTCTATCTGCCTTATTGGTGGCATACAAAACCATATTTGTTCAGAGCTCCGAGGTGCTTGCCCCAGGGCTTAAGCCCTCACCCCTATACTGTCACAGCCTTCCCCGCATAAGATGCATCAGTCAGACTAACAAACATGGCAATTTGAATAGATAATTACGAATCATTCATGCACAGTTCATTATACGAAAAGAACCCCGCGTTAGCGCCAAGCCATTGACCTGCAGTTATCCCGATCCTACTGGGAACCCCGGTAACTAGTGCGTATACTACGGGCAGACATCGCGCACGCGAACTTAACTATAAGTTTACGCCGAATCAGCAAGGACTCCTCCCTGACAATGCACACGCCGTCCTCAATGCAAAGGTCCGAAGCCTTCGTATACAGACATGCGTGGTATACCAGAACGGCGCAACCCCAAGCAACATACCGCTAGCCGGAAAAGAAAACCTTGCCGTCATTTGGAAACGAGCGTGCCAATTATCCTCGCGTCGCCGTGGGAGGTCACGTGCCCACACGCATCGTGTACCTATACGTGTATCATTGCCGCATGCATGCACGTATACGGTATACATAGCTGCGTGATCCTGCATGCGCGCCCGAGTATGCGCGTGATATTCCAGGATCTGCGCTGCAGTGCGTGCATACATGCATATATGAGCGATCACAATCCGCGTGCATATCAGCGCACGGAATAAGGAGGGGCATTGTGCGCGATCGCGTCCAAGGTTTCGTATTCCTTGCTCAAGCCTCTACTTGCTGCTATTGTTTTCGGTGGATGATAATGAGGAGACCGCGGACGCGTATACGCGCTAAGACGCTCGCGCTGAAGCAGCTGGCAGGTTTGCTTCGCGGTATCCTGCCCCCATGTCAGGCAGTCCTTCTGATATACTCCGGGTGTGTTCCAATTCTGGCCAGCATCGGAGACAGTGACAGCCGGGTGTGTTCCACTTCTGGCCAGCATTGGAGACAGTCTATAGACTGTCTCCAATGCTGGCCAGAAGTGGAACACACCCGGCTGTCTATATACGTATACGTAGCCAGCTAAGAGGAAAGCTTCGAGCTTAAGTATAATGGGACGCGTCTGAAACCGTCTGAAAGACGATGGGGCGGCTGCTGATGATTATGATGGGGATGATGATTTAATGGCATCCCCTTTGAAACGGGGCAGTGACAAATAGTCACCTATAGCCTGCTTCTATGACATGACGATATACCTTGCGGCGGCAAGAAGAGAAGCCAAGAAAAGCTTATATTATTTCTGTATTTGAACTCTTTGCTCGTGCGAACTTATGAAAAACGACGAAGAATGCGTGGCTACGTTTTCTTGTGCGCACGCGACGTTCCTGTTGAGTTTACAAGCGGCCTGCTAAGCCGCCATCTTGTTTGGAAAGCAAAGTAGCCTGCATCGTTTTTGACTTCGATGCTGTCTCCGTGAAGGTTGTCTTCTTTGACGTCTTCGTCAGAATTGTAACGAGACTTAGGATGGCCGCTCTTCGCTTAGCTGTCTACTTTGCTGTTTACGGCAAGTATTGGAACGCAGCCTCCCTTTCATACATAGCAGGCGACGCGGCGGAACCTATGTATATGCAAGTAGTGCAGTCATAAAAGTGTCACTCCGCGCGTCTCACAGTGCAGTCATTTTTGATCTGCAACGTTCTTTACGGAATAACTACTTCCCATATTACAACTTCACCTTGTGGACGCAAGTTTATGTCTATGCTTCTATAGCGACGTAATTATGTTTTGGTCGCAAGCGCAGGTGACGGGCTGTACAACTGCCGATGGTCGCAGAAACATGTTACTCCGCTCGTGTGGTGGCAAATAGATTTAGTGCTCCGACACGTTTCATGTAATCAGTACGTCATATAATGCGACGTAAGAGTACGAGTCCTAATTTTACATCGAATTACATGGGTTCGTAAGCCTAATGTCTTTCACATCTGACGGACTACTTTTTGGTCACAGATGTGAGCAATAAGAGAAATCTCTCTAGACTTCGTAGCATTGCCTGCTATAACATAAATGGAGTACGCGTACATCGTCCCATAAGCATGACATATATCTACAGAACGTCTGCGGTAATAGAGTGAGTCACGCAGTCATTTCAGGTACACATATGACTCGACTAAATTCGATCAACATAAGTTATAAGCCACAAACTTCCGTTTTCGCTGTTGAACGTTGGCATCGCCACTTGTTGGAACGAACTTTTATTGCGATATGAGCGGGGCTCGCGCCTGTCCTACAACAAAGAAATATATATATGAGGTGATTTAGCGGTGAATGCGAGAGAAAATTTTACAGCATTACGGTCGCACCTCTTTGAGGTCTCGGATCCATGACTGAAACCGCGTTCACCTTATTGCAATGTGCTGTTCAGTTCAGTGTTGTGCACTCGACACACGCGTCCTACCTCTTAAAGGATCAAATTGCAACTGCGTGACGGTGGTCCCGAGCAAAACACCATCAGTTGCACTATATACATGTACGTCTACCACGTGACCGGCTTCACACACTTCACATACACTTTTTTTTCCACTTTGACATTCTTAATGCTAACGCATTAAAAAAGTTGACCCGCTGTCCCGCTACCGACGGTGCATGCATGCATGCGCGCGACGGTGTCTTAACGGGTGCGGAGGGCGTTTGACTGAGAAAACGAAGACGCAAAGTGACCGCTCCGCTCAATGAGCGGACCAATGTACGGAGCGGTCACGGAGCGGTCAACGAGAAACGAAGTGACCGCTCCGCTGTCCTGGCAGCGGAGCCAGGACAGCGGAGCGGTCATACCATTCCCGCTGAGTTGTGTCGTGTATGCGCTAGTCTGAGCGGAACGGGCCGTAGTCGTCAAGCTAACATTACCTAATATTTTCACTCGGCGCCGATTAACGCCGCCGGTTCCGATCCCGTCTGTCTCGTCTGGAGTACCACCGAGTTGTGACGCCTGCACCACCACTGGCTGCGCTCTTCATCAAGCCACGCGTTGCGAGTTGTTCTGCCCAGCAGCAGTTGGCCTTGTGTGCTCGCTGTTATCGCCCGTATAGCGCTCAGCGTTCATTAAAAAGAGCCTCAGTAACATGTCTGTGCGGGCCCCCTTATGGTATATAGCCACAGTGCTCAAAGTGCACCAATATCGCCAACAATCTCGTCGGCGGATCCAAAATACTCGCTTTATATACTCAAACACGAGCGATCGACCACGCACACGCCCATGCAATGGCGGACGCGCCCAAAATTTCTCGTGTATCCCGTAATTACGTAATAGACACCGCCAGCGGGGACAATTTTACGAAAAGCAAACACTCACGAAAATGTACACTGTAATACGGTATGTGGCAAAGCGGCGGAAAAAAAGACGGGAAAATACATTAGGCGCGGGAGAGCCCTCCAAACATCTATAAAGTGTATATAACGACGCAGCATCGCCGACCGACCACTTAATAAAGACGCTGCACCCATTAGCTTTTCTTCCTTCCTTCCGTCCTTTTTTTCTCGGGCTATAGTGAAAATTAAAATAATCCCAGACGGGCGTCGCGAGCCTTCACGACGAAAATAACAGACACCATACGCAAGGTGACGCCACGCCGACATGACAATATTTCTGGTCTACTCGTTATTCTATATATTTTTTTTTCGCGTAACTCGAACAGCAGATGCTCGCAGCGGAAAAGCCTAATGGTGAGCTGTTATCATCATTAGCGAATCATAGGTCCTGCAGCTTGACGTCCCCCGGCACGGCGCCCCGTGGTGGACAGCGCTTCAGATTCCGGCGCCCGATAAGGGGGATGTCAATTTCAGCTTCGACCGCGCTTTCTTAATCGGTGGGCGTTTCTGCGAGCCGAGCCGAGCCGAGAGGAGCCAAAAGCGACACGCACGTATATACGCACACACGCAAGTTTGTGTACACATGCGCGGGAGACGCTCGCAAGTCTGTAAACCGGGAAAAGCAGACGACAGTATAATCACTGGGGGGGAAAAAAACGAAAAAAAGAACGCCCGACATCGTAAGTGACTTTGCCACTTTGGTTTTATAAAATGCGTGCAATGCGTCTGCATCTAAAATGTACTCGTCCGCCGTATCGGAGCAGTGTGCCGATCGCACTAAGTTTTCCTCGCGGAGGACGCATTTGCGGCTGCGCGCCGTCTGTTAGCGACTACAAGAAGCAGACGACACTGCGGGGGCCGCTGCCTGACATTGAAGTGCATTGGTCGGTTCGCCTCTCGGGCAGAAACTAACACACAACGTAATAAACACCGTGTAAGAGCTTCCTTATAATAAACACACTGTTCTGGGGATGATCTGTGCATCGTCCATTCCGGCAGTGCTGCACCATTTAAGGCGACTGCGTGAGCTGTCGTAGATATCGTCTGCACGCAAGCTATCTCGTCTGCTGCACATATAAAGATGCAGACGGCAAACGTAGAGAAGGCGGAGGTGGCGGAGGAGTAGGGGACGGAGTGAATTAAGCCAGAGACAAGCGAGATCGCTCGACACATTCCGAGACATTCGATAACCATCAGCTTATAACACTCGCACCGTGCACGCTCCCTTCTCAGAACGGCAGCTCTTTCGCGGTAAAATAATTACATCGAGATCGGTGGCGAGTCGGGGCGTGCATGTGTGGCTCGTGACCGCAGCGCCGAATATCAATGAGGCGGCGGACGGCGCGGCGCGGGCTCGACCGGTAGGGGTCGCTCCATCTGTTGAGCTGGGGACGAGCTGAGCATGTCATCACGTTCTGCATGTGCGCATGCAACGTGATGGGAAACGACTGCGCGTTCAGCCGTTTCTGATACGAGCTGTGTGATGCGCAAGCACTTATACTCGGTTAAATGCGACTGCGTCATCGTGCGCGGAGGCCGATAATTGTATTCCGTTTCGTTTCCCCACTATAAATATATAGTTCGATGGCGTGTACGACGTTCCATAGCTGCACCTATAGGCTTTATTTACATAGTGGCCTGCGCTTGAAGTTCCCTAACAATTGTGGCAGAATTAAAAATTAAAATTTGTGGTTTTAGGTGCCGAATGATCGGTGGCAATCATTTGGCACGTGATCATTTGGCACAAAATACAAGTGGCACAAACCACAAGTGGCGATTTGAGGTTTTATGTGATTATGAGGCACGGAATCTGCAAGGAGATTTCGCGCTTATCGCTGCTTTGTTAACGCTCGAATTTCGCGACAACGCACACTCTTTTTTACGTTCCTCTCGTTAAATAAAACAATGGGCAAATTTGCTTGCATGGTCGTCCGAAAATAAACATAAAAAAGAGCACGCAGATCCAATGCACACCTTGAAATCTATGTGAAGCGGTTAATAAAATGCAATAAATTAGCTCATTTCATTCCTGCCACTTTGTGGTAAAGGAAACTATAGAGCGCGTGCATGGCCACTCGCGCACGCATGCTATATACGCAATGCGATATCTGCGGCGATCACCTTGAAGACCTCGTTGGTGTTGGGACGATAGAAGCATACACGTGCGATTGGGGCCTACCGGTTGGATCGATCAACTGCTGTGCTAGGGGAGGGAGCGAGGTCCGATCTCATCATCGGGCAGGTACTCTTACAGAAGTCGTTACAAAAATTATGTTGTACTTCTATTGACTTCAATGTGTACCCTATGTTGATTGAATTTCACGCATAACTTTTACTAGGGGTAGTTCAATGTTTCTTCTTTTCTAAGCGGGAGCTATTCGGTAAATAATCAGCAGCAGCAGCAGCAGCAACCGCGGTCAGGAAAGTCCAGTAGGGTTCCGCAAAGAAAAGGCTTCGCTTTGATAGGGTAGATTCAACGCACTGGTTCGCCTTCCCCAAGGAGTGTTTTTTTTTTTTTTTTTTTTTAACCTCCTTGGCCTTCCCGCAGCAGAAAGACGACTACGAGCATTGTTCAACGTCTGCCAAAGTCTTAGCACGGGGAATTGTTTGCGTGCATTCCAGCAATGCGGAGATTGGGATTCGAACCCACGATCTCGGGGGGAAAGCGTCAGGACTCCTTCACCACTGCAATGGCAAAAAAGACAAAAAAATATATTCGCTTTAACAGAACGGGCACGCACTCACGGGCACACTACGTATACGACCACTACCGGCCATAGGAGTGGGCCGGTCCAGTTATAAAAAAAAGGGGGGCTATGCGATGTCAGGGCTGTTCTTGTAACTTTTCTTCTTCCATGCGTTGTTGCCACGGGGAGTGGAGAAGGATGGCGAGGGGGAGGAGGCGGCGCAAATCTGAAGGGCGAGAACCCCCCATCGCGAAACTGGTTTCACGTTGCGGTGTCGGCGGTGTGGCGGGCGACATCGCCTGCATACAAGAACGACGTTTTGCCTCCGTGCCGCATCCATCTTCGATCGACGCCGAATTCCTTGTTTCGGCTACCGCCGACATCACAACGCTTAACGCTAAGAGTTACGCTTAGCGCATCGTACGCGCTAAGCGTTACGTGCCAAAGTTCTTGGAACCGCGATGCGCGGCCGACCATAGAGGACCGTTGTATCACCGCTATCTTGCTTTGTTAATACCGTTTTCTACTATAAATGTGACAGCCAAATACACGCGACCTGCCGCCGCGGTGTCTTAGCAGGCTATGGTGTTGCGCTGCTATGCACGAGGTCGCGGGATCGAATCCCGGCTGCGGCGGCCGCATTTCGATGGGGAAGCGAAATGCAAAAGAAAAAATAAACACGTCCGCGTGCCGTGCATTGGGGGCACGTTAAAGATCCCCTGGTGGTCAAAATTTATCCGGAGTTCCCCACACGACGTTCCTCATAATCAAGTCGTGGGTTTTGACACGTAACACTGCAGAATTCAATTCAGCCGCGGTACGTCAAGTCAATAGACCAATTTCACGACGAGTTTCACTATACGCCACCGCTGCCGCAAAGCATGCCGGTTGTAGTAGTCCTTCAGATTGGTGTACTCGAAGTTGACAACTATTGCATGCCAAGAAACTGACAACTATTGTATGACGTGCTTGAGCATTGACATGCCCACTTGGCCCTCGATATTAAGTTAGGATGTGAGAAAAAAAAAAAGAAGAAGAAAGTTCTGTCAGAGTGGGGCTGAGTAAATGCGTCACCCAGTTTCACCCTAAAATGTTCTGGGAAAATCAACAATGGCATCGTCGTTGGCATTCCTCTCAGTGTTAACTTCAACTCAAGTGCAGCGGGAGCGTGTCGAGGACTGTCATCACGACAGGCTAACTGTCATGTTCACTAACTGTCATACTGACAGGTTCACGACACATGCGCTCTCATGTAATGTCCATCACGCCCATGAAATATAATGAATAAATGAAATAATGTGGGGAAATATCGGTCTATTCGTATATATACGCATGCAGATGATTCTACGGATGAGTTCGGAAAGATCGAACCATTTGATCGGTGACGTCATAGCTTCCCTCGATCATATATTTCCACGACGCCATGTATGGTAGCGCGTAGATAAGAAGTATAACAAAGCGTCGTATATGCTACCGCCCATCGGGTGTGAAACTCAGCGGACATCCTGTCCAGTATTATAGGGAGTATAATCGAATAGAACGACGCGCCTGCTTCTTCTTCTAAGCCAAGTCCAAGCTATACGGAGGGTATTGAAGGTCTCTCGCGAGGAAGCTGTGTCTATAGACAGAAACGCCGCTCACGGTCGACAGCGCGGTTGCTGTCTTCATTAAAACCCATCCCGTATATAAGTGTACACGTAAGTACGTTCGCACATACATATGCGAATGTCTCTATCCACTGGCCGCTGCCGCGTGAGTACGCCTATACCCTTATGTACACGCTTGCGCGCGCTCACATACTCGTGTGTGTGCTCAAGATGACCCGTCAAAGGAAGACAAGAAGCAAAAATATAAAGACATATAGATGAGAAGGACCAGTATTACATTGCCCAACAGACAGACACACATCCTGTATATATATATATATATATATATATATATATATATATATATATATATATATATATAAACACGGACTCGCTTTTGCCAGCGGTGCGCCGCGCTTACTTTTGATTTAACTCATAACAAAACAAAAGAAAGACCGACTTGCTATAAGAGAGAGAGAGAGAGAGAAATACGTTTATTCAGTCATAAAAAAAAATAGAAAATTGTACTTGTATGAAAAGGCAACCTCAGTGGTTTTTCCGGTGAGGTGCCTAGATTAAGTTAATGGTTTCGCTTCTTATAAGGTAGGTGAGGTATAAGAAAAAGGGCTAATGAAATAAAAGATCACGGGAAAGAAAGATGGAGTGCGAGTTCCGAGAACGGACAATGGCGATCGAAGGACAAAACGCCGCTTGCGTCATTGCCGTACAACTCCGCGTGGCGTCCGTCGTCTGCAGCGTGTATACGCGTTATAGCCGTTTCCAGACGAGGCTTAGCAAACAAAGAAGAGAGGAAGGGCCTCATGGAGACGTCCTTCTTTTTTTTATTCTTTTCTTTCTCCACTTCCCGCGCGCGTCTCGCGAGCCGCAGTGTCGACATCACGCCTTCGGCGCGACTGAGAGGAAAAAGAGAGAGAGAGAGTGTGTGTGTGTGCGTGTGAGACTTGAACAACAAAAGAAGGGACGACGCGAAAGCGAACGTCGACAGAGATTATCATTGAAGAAGCAAAAATGGATTCAGTGTCAACAGAGTCAAGCTCGGCCCCTCGCTGCCTTCTGGCGGTTCATTTTATACGTCTGTTCGTCTGCTCACTCGAGCAGACGAAAAGTGAAACAGAAGAACGGCGTGGCGAGGGTGAGAAAACGTATATGGCCGCACAGAGCGAAATAAAGAAGCGTCTTGAGAAAAGAAAGACAACGCTCCTTCTCGCCTGAAAGATACGAAATATCGAACAACGGAAGCGCTAAAACAAACAAACGGATATACAATACCCGTATACAACAACGGGCATATATAAACGGGTAAATCAAAATGGCTGCTGCGCCACCATCAAGGAGACATGCAGAAGTGTGCGCGCGCTCGGAGTCCGTGTCGTCTGCTTCCCGATATTCCTATATAGCAGACGATAATACGCAAACACGCAAGCTCGCAGACCTGTTTGTGCTCGTTTGAAAGAGAAGGCGCGAGCTTGCCTGCAGTTTGCTTTGCGCATTCAACAACATTGCAGCCTCGAGCACCCGTGAACGGGAGTGTGCGTCAGCGCAGGGTCCATGATTAAGCTGTCTTCTGCGTATAGAGTCCTAACTCTTTAATTCTGTGTACACTTATTTGATGATGACATCGCCTAATCCTGCGCCGTTTTGTACGTCTGGGCGACAGAGCAACAGAAGGTCGATGTATGGAATAAATAAAAAACTCACTGAAACCATGATATATATATATATATATATATATATATATATATATATACGGTGAAGCGATTTTTTTATGGGCCAAACGTTATTAGAGAGGTGAGAAAAATAACCTCGCGGTTATCTTCAGTTCACTTGCCCAACAGTTTTGGTCGGCGGACCGTTTCTTCAATGTCGTTCCACCGAAGTCGTGTTTCTCATCAGCTGTCACCGTAGCACAATTGGTAGTGCAACGCACGCCCAATGCGGAGGTTGTGGGTTCGGCTCCTACCGGCGGCAAGTTATCTTTTCATCCACGTTCATTTCCCTTTTATTATTATTATTATTATTATTATTATTATTATTATTATTATTATTATTATTATTATTATTATTATTATTTCATGAATAATGCGATCCCTGAGAGATTATAGCAGGGGTGGTACATAACCTGTTACAAAGAATAAGGCCCACAATACTAATCACATGGAGAAAAAAACTACGTAAAATAATTTAATTGGTTTAGAAGCCAACAAGCAGAAATAAAAACCATAAGTAACACTAAATTATACAATAAACATCAAAACACACACAAAAATTGCTGTAAGTGTCTCTCAAGCGACGACAATGAACCTTCGGACACAACATCATCGTTAGAAAGGTTATTCCATTCAACAATGCATCTATAGGAATAAAGGAGTACTTAAAACAGTTATTTCGTGCAACTAAAAGTTTTACTGTAAAACAATGCCGATGTCTTGTAGCATATTCTTCAGAGTAAGTAATAATATGTGACGTATCAATATTACCATATATCATTTAACTAACTTATAGAAAAACTTTAGCTGACCAATTTGATTTCTGTTTGTAACAGAAAGTAGTCCACTTCGCTTGATGAGTTCAATGACTGAGTTCAGTAACGTACGAATTGTATATACTATTCCGCTCTACTTTCTCATGTATTCTTTCCAGTTTGTTGATGTTAGTCCTAGGGAACAGATCCCAAATGAGTAAACTCCATACACGAGCATAGGACATAGAATAGACTGGTATGCGAGGAGACGTAACAGAAGGTGTGGATAATCTTTAAGAGCGTCTTAAGAATAACAATTCGAATAGAGCTTTACACCTTGTCAACAGACGTATAGAAGTAGGTTACGGCTTTGTCGACAACATTATCAACAGACAATAAGCCAAGGAAAGCATCCGGGGAAATTAGCTGTGGTCGAAATTGAAATGGAGAAAATAATGAAGAAAAGCTAGGGCAATGAATATAGACGAAAAGATAATTTTCTTCCCTTTTCTTCGTATAAATATATAGTCTGAACACCGTCAGATGCTTCGCCGTCAGATGCTTTTTTTTTTTTTTTTTAAGCGCTAGCATTATTACTGTCAAAGTGTGTGTGTGTGGAGAGGGGGGGGGGTGTACCTGCATGAACAGTGGGAAGCGGGTCACGTGATAGAGAGCACATGGGAAAGCTTAGGAGAGCGTGTAAAGATAGATAGATAGATAGATAGATAGATAGATAGATAGATAGATAAATAGATAGATAGATAGATAGATAGATAGATAGATAGATAGATAGATAGATAGATAGATAGATAGATAGATAGATAGATAGATAGATAGATAGATAGATAGATAGATAGATAGATAGATAGATAGATAGATAGATAGATAGATAGATAGATAGATAGTGTACGTATATATAGTTGCAGACTGAGTGATAAAGATCTCTTTATTCGAAATATGTATTACTTATATGTGCCGACGAGGGCAATGTTCTTTTTCGTCTTTCTCTTCCGTCTATCTTGTTTATTATTATTTTTTAATGTATACAAAACTGGGAAATGAAATTGTCGGCTGCAAGAATGGCAGGCGCGGAAAATAGTGCCTGTGTATGCCCATCACATCAACCACTGAATAGCTTATTCCTGCGAGAAAAAAAAAAGTTAACTTCCATATTGCTTACGCGTAATTGTTTGTTTCAGGCGTGGTATACACGCTTTTCAACCAAAGACAATGCAAGGGCATGCGAATTGTAAATCCTTCCTCGTGGCCCGGCCGGTAACACAGGACAGAGTGACAGAAGTCTTGGAAAACTGAAAGCATATTTAGCGCCAGCGGACAAGGAAGGACGGGAGGGAGATGACGACACAATGCGCTAACTTTCAAGTAGCCTAGAAGGCTAACGTCGCCGATGGTTCTAACACACCTAACATTTGGCTAACTAGCCGAAGACTAACACGCCCAACATGTGGCAATGCTAAAATTTATTTCTTGGAAAACGTTGTCTGGCAAGGACAATGTGCAATTTGCAAGAGTGGGTATATGTGCACAGTGTGTGCGTTTATGCGTGCGTGTGTGCGTTTTTGCGTGCGTTGTGCGTTTTTGCGTGCGTTTGGGTGCGTTTTTGCGTGCGTTTTGTGTGCGTTTTTGCATGCGAGGTGCCGGGGGGGGGGGGGGGGAATAATGCCTCTGCGTATTCTAAAGTAATCAATAGAGAGTTTTATAATAGGGGCCCCAAACGTTTTTGGGGACCCAAGAAATAGCGTCGAAGCCACTGCGCATGCGCGAGACGCGAACTGCGTTTGGGTTTTGCGTCGGGCACGCGTCGGACACTGATTTAGCGGGAGCTCCAAAAGCTGCCCCAAAAGCTTTGCGTCAACAAACATGGCAGCACCCATCGAAGCGACGGCTCTAACCGAGCACCAAATTGGGCTCGATTGGAGGTAACGCGTGAAGTTCGAAAGTTAGAAGTGCATTGCGGTTATCGCTTTCTCTCAACTATAACATGTGTAATGGAGATTGATTCATTAGACGCCGCTGATTACGAATTCGACAGTCGGTTTCATGGCTGGTAGGCCTAACGTGGATTACATTGGCTGGTGAAGGCACGTAAAGTTGGTTACTCAAAATTAAGCGCTACAAGTCGCTTGCTGTTAACAGAATAACTTCTAAATTGTAATTAAACGCAAAACCACGAAAGTCTAAATTACTCTTCTTATCATAAAATGGTATAGTGTTTTTTATAATATTTATAATAGTTTTTCTTTGACACCGTAGTGGCGCTGCAAGCGCAAGGCGCTATGCGTAAGCGCAAAGCCCTATTCTAAAACTCTTCACTCCTGCATGCCCCAACGCTAACACCCGCAAAGCTCTTTGGGGCCCCGAACTTTTGGGTCCCTATTCAAAAACTCTCTAATGAGTCCAGAACACGGATCTTGTGTTGGGATACGCGTAGTGCATGGTACTTACGTATATACTCGCCAAAAACCGGAATAGGAATCGCTTATCAAACGAGACTTTTGAAGAAAAAAATACACGCGTTTAGGTTACCCGCGACAGACGAAGTATACGAACGGATGAACGCGCGTCTTTTTCCGTTGCCTATTGCGTACATGCCGGGGGTGTATATATATATATATATATATATATATATATATATATATATATATATATATATATATATATATTCTAAAACTCTTCACTCCTGCATGCCCCGACGCTAACACCCGCAAAGCTCTTTGGGGCCCCGAACTTTTGGGTCCCTATTCAAAAACTCTCTAATGAGTCCAGAACACGGATCTTGTGTTGGGATACGCGTAGTGCATGGTACTTACGTATATACTCGTCAAAAACCGGAATAGGAATCGCTTATCAAACGAGACTTTTGAAGAAAAAAATACACGCCTTTAGGTTACCCGCGACAGACGATGTATACGGACGGATGAACGCGCGTCTTTTTCCGTTGCCTTTTGCGTACATGCCGGGGGTGTATATATATATATATATATATATATATATATATATATATATATATATATATATATATATATATTATGCAGAGGCTAAAAATTGCAACCACGTAATCGCATATCATATACCCTGCATGAGTGTTTCGTTTAACGGTCTTTAAGCCGCCTTTACATATTGACTACTGTTATCTCGGAAAGTAAGTAATGCTATGCAAACAGTTTGTGTTAGTTTATCTGTTTGTTTCACTGTACCATCTTAGAAGTTGGCGTGACTATAAGCAGACAATAAACTTTACACGTTCTCTCGTGACGTCATCACGCGACTAACAGAAGCCCTCACGTCCACTCAGCTCGTTCAACTTCGTACTTGCAATTTTTACGGAACACTAAAATGATAAAAAAAAAGGACACACAGTGCGAGCTGGAGTCAGAGGTCGAAACTGTACAGCGACTGTCCATATGTGAACAAACACCGCACACTCAATATGACCAGAGCAGCTCTCACGGGACACATATCGGCAGAGTTGAATAAAAGACCAGAGACGATTGTTCTATTATATTTTCTTTTTGCTCTCGGCTCCCCACTCAGACGGCCGGCACCGAAACACAGAGCCTAACGCCGACCCACTTAACGTCAAAGCAAAGCCGCACTTATTCGCGCCAGACGGCTTCAACATTCACATCCATTTGCCAGCGAAAGGAAACAAAAACAGAACATTTACGGGAGAATGGCGGGAAGAAAGAGAAAAAAAAATTTCACGAAACCATCAGCCCACCTTAGCGATGAGACCTCGTCCAAACGTATACGCGTCCGGTCAAGGGGCGCCCGGCTGTGAAGCAGACTCGGCTTGGCTAGACTCGGCTATATAACGCACAGCTAGCAGCAGGCAAGCGGGCTCTTTGAGCTTCTCGCGCGGGCGGGCGGGCGGGCTCGCGTCAGAAATTGAGTTTGACGTTAAAAAGCGCCCCGCAAACCTTTTCGGCGACACCGTCTCGCTTGGCGAATGGATATTCGCGACGGTGCCCCAAGTGCCGAGTATCTCTCTGCCGGCTCGCTCTGTCTGGGGCATGAGCCTTCGCTTTAGCACAGTACGTCTCACCCCTCCCCCTCAGTGCCCCTCCCCCCACCCCTTCGCATCACCCACTCTATACATACATACGGCACCGCGGAACAGAGAAGCTTTCAGCGAGTCATCGCGTAACTACATACATTGGCGCTAGCGCGCCATAGTACGTTCGCGCGTTGGAGCGCTGCGTATATATATATATATATATATATATATATATATATATATATCGCGAGAGGCGTGAAGTGCGCACGCGAGAGAGCGTAATTGAGTTTTTAAGCGATGCCGCGGCTGTGCGCAGAGACGCAAGCGCGGAACCCGGCCGATTTTGTTGGTGCGTGTAAAAGGTGGGGACAGAACAGGAAAAATGAAAGCGGAGTCCCTTGTTCGATCTATATATCACGCGCGCGCTATGCGCGCGATATGCTCTGTTGAAGAGTTGCTAGCAGGATTGACACATCTCTCTTCCGGCGAACTTATTTTTCCTTTTTTTTTTCAATATCGAAACTATACATGTCTTACTACATGTTCCCTTTATACGTATTTTTTTTTTTTCGTACTTGTCCGAGATACGCTTCTTAACTTCAGCGACTCTCACAAGGTGGCGTTCGCGTTCCGTGGTCATTCGCTTCTTTTGCTACAAAACAAAAAGTAAATAACACACACACACACACACAAACAAAAGCAGAGCTGCCGCTTCCTCTTTCAGGGACGCCTTAACTTGACCCTAATGGGACACTGAGCTGTCTTGCTATTTGTATCACCTTACCCTATACGATATACTCCGACACCTTTTTTTTTTTTCCTCCAACACCTCCAAAATCATAGCGAGGCCCCCACCGGTAAAAGCCATCAGACCCACCTCGCCGGCACGAAGCCGGTAACTCAACGAAGTTTTGCCATTAGAGGCCGTCTCTGGAACGCTATACCGGTCTATAGAGATATATATACGAAGAGCCAGCGTCAAAGGCAATATGGCTCTCTATACTGTACCTATATACACCTAGGTGTAAGTCGCAGGTGTCGGGACCTGTAGATATATATACGTATACTTATAGACACGTCGCAGAATTTGTGGGACCGAGCACCAGCATCGAAGATACTGCTCTCGATCGTCTTTGCCGAATGTATCGACCCTCACGTCCTGCTATCGAGTGGACGTTCTCGGGAGAAACAGCTTCTTCGAGAGAAGGATAGAGCGTCAAATATGATGACGCGAATTGCAATTTGCTATCCGTCGTGGAAGAATATCCGTTGTGCCAAAAGAAGGGAAGCGCAGTCGAGGACGGCAGAAAACCAGGTGGGGCGATGAAGTTAGGAAATTTGCAGGCCCAAGGTGGAATCAGCTTGCGCAAGACAGGGGTAATTGGAGATCGCAGGGAGAGTCCTTCATGCTGCAGTGGGCATAAATATAGGCTGATGATGATGACGATGATCCATCGTGGAGATAAATATAGACACAGAGTCAGCGATACATTCGTCTATGCATGCAGGACAGTGTCAGGCGGTGCCGAAAGAAAAACAAGTGTTAAGTTGAGTTGTCCAAACCATAAAGCTCACGCCATGTTAGTCCGGCTGATTGTGCGGAAGATGTTGGATCGGATTAGGAGCTTACTCCTATACATGTGTGTGTACGAGTGCATCCGTGAAGATTGAAGATTCTTCTAAAAGAACAGTGCAGTGCGTAGGTAAATAACTATTTTTTAGACGTGGGCGAATATTAACTTTTTTTTAATACGAATCGTATACCAATAGTAAGCATCAAATAACGAAGCGAATATCAAATAGCCAAACACAGATGCATATGTTTTCAGGAGCAAAACCAATTGGGTATAATTAGGTACCACGTCAGTACTAACTAGTGCAAAAAAGAGTGTAACCATCAGGAACAAACGATCAGTTGCAAACACGAAATAATTGTCAGTAAAGGCCTGCACGAATAGCCTCTCAACAACTTTAGAGCCTGGCTGCAAACAAACCTTCCAAGAATGAATGAAAAAAGCCACAAAATCGGTTTTAAAAAACCCTAACCCCCCCCCCTCCTCCTCCTTCCTAACCTTCCGCCACTTGTTAGAACAGACGCGCCTTTACATGCACAATCACTGCAAGCCAGTGCATGCGACGTTCGCTTTGATTGGCCTACATTGCACGCAGCCACCGCCAGAAGAGCAAGCCTTGTACATTTTCCGCTTTTCTTCTAACCTGCGCCTGTTCGGTACAAGCGAGTCATAGTGCCGGCAGGCACGCCTCGAATACCAGTTCTCTCATTAAAATACGCCTGCAGCTTACTCGTGCGATGCGTCGCTCGAAGCTAAAGCAAGCGTTTATAGAGAGACTGAGCAAGGTGCATTGTGAACGATGAGACGACATACGTATAGAGTGAATACACTACACGGGAAATGAGTGCGCGCGTACTCCCGCACAAACGCAAACACACACGCACATTCCTTAAATCAACGCAGAAGCATAGAGCACAGCATTGTCCTCGAGCTCTACGTATACAGCCAACTTCTCGAGGTTTTCGAAACGATAATGGTCTATATAGCCTTCATTCCAATAGCCGTATAGACGCAAACCAAGCGCAATTGTTGTAGAACACTTGCGAACTATAGGTAAACAATAAAAAAAAGAGGATCGAAGGTCGCGAACGCTAACGGAACTCGGCGTCGCGCTAAACTGCTTTCCGGGCTGAAAGCAATATACCATACGTATACATACGCCGTCTCGAGCGCTGGATACAAAGTCCCTTGTTTGAATTCAAACAACTCTCGCTCTTTACGGAGTGGTGCGCCAACATAACCTAGTTTCTTTATCGCTACAGTCGGCATACAACGCGGAACACAATAGGAATGCACGCGAACGTTCAAGGGCGGCCACGTTACATGTTTTTCGCGAACGTGTAAGGCTCGTGGCTCGCGTTACGGGCTGCACGCGCGATCAACGTGAATGATCACGAGAGTTTTATCGTGTCCATGGTTTTACATAAACGCAGGTGGACTGGGCGTTTTACCGGAGGGGCGGAGGCGTAAACGCGAGCGGCCTGCATGGTGCAGCCACTTTATGGCTCACAACTCAGTCAAACACAGCTAATATTGCAGTTACCAAGTGTACTTCGTTGTGCTCCCGGTGTAAACTGTCGGCAGCAAGACGATTACGCCGCTGCCGAAAATTTACACGAGCAGCGTAGTAGAAGAGTACACTTTGTTACTGCAAAATTAGCTCTGTGTTTGTCTGACTGAGCTCTGCGCCACCAGGTGACTGTACCGTGCAGCCCGCTCACGTGTACGCCTCCGCCCATCCGGCAAAACGCCCAGTCCGCGCCTGCGTTTACCGGAATACCGGACGCGATAATACTCTCTAGTTCATATGTGACAATTTATTTATTTGATTTATTTATTTGGTCGAAGCATCACAGAGAATATTACAAAAAAGAGATATAGAAAAGCAGTATGTGAAACGTAATAAAACAAGCGCGCTGAACCTGGCCTGCTTTATCTTATCAGGTATTACATACATGTATAGTAGTCTATATAGCACATTGCCTATATCTGCTTGATTTATCTAACTTCATTAAAACATATATCTCTTATATTGTACGGTTACCTATGCCTGTAACGACTCCGGTTCTATCAATCTTTTCGCTGCTTTTATTCCACCAACAGCGAGTTTTCCAAGAACGCCCCACCCCCGCCTCCCCCTCTGAGCTCACGGAACTGCGTGCCAGCGTTCCTAGCGTTATGACAGTTCAACTAACCAGCAGTCTTAACTAGCCCCTTGTCGCCGGCGGAGGCCGCGGCATTTAAAACAATAACCTGAACGCCGAGGGACGACGAGGGAGAGAGCGAGCGTTATAACGCCTGTCAGAGAGAAGAGTGATCGTCGTTGCCTGAGGATGACATCCCATGAGGATAGTTCCCCCCGCGTCATGCGTCCTTGATGTCATCTCACCCGCACCGGACAAGGATGACGCGCTTGGTTTTCGGCACTTAAAGCACGCGTCATTCGTGCTTACACACACACGCGTGTTCTCTGTGTGCGTATGCGGCTGCGCAAACCTTACGGAGTTGTTGAGATGACAGCTTAATTGCGCTTTGGAGACGACGACGACGACGGTTTTTTGCGCCCGCCAGGTTGGCCGGGCGCAAATGCGTCGCGGCTCCTCTGGTTCCGTTGATGAGACGTGTGTATAAAGGTTTTGTTGCTTTCATCGGGGGGTAGGCGGCGCTCTTCGAATTTTCCTTCCTTTAGTGTAGGAGACGCACGTGACTTGCGCTTTCTCGAGTTCTAAAGGCCAACTTAGCCTCCTAAGACCCCATGTACAATACATTGTACATTGCCTTCAACATTTTACTCGAAATTCACTCGGAAGTGATAACGCAAAATATTCATTCTGGGTATGAAATACACGGTACATGTGTTAACAGTAATTAAGGGGTTTACTCATGCTCTTGTCATCAGCCTTCCAGAAATTTGGCACTCAATTGATCTAGACCTCTGTGTCGTCCCAGACGGCGGGAAAGCAGCCTTGAGGGATGTTTCGAAATCACTGAGATTGCGTGAGGCAGTAACATGGCAATGTACGACACGTAGTCCCATCTTCATCTCTGCATTTAAGCAATGAAATGCAGTTTTTTACCATAGCAAACATGAGGAGATGATGAAGACAGTAAACTTTTTCAAGTGCATGGAGAAGGAGCTTTCGGCACCTAACCGTGGTATTAAAATTTTTAAACAGTTTTTTGTGTTCATAACATAAGAGTAAACAATTAAAAACCACCTTGAAGTGAAGACTACACGAAATATTTGTCCGCGTAAAAAGCCCAGTCAGTACAATATTTTACGTTTGAAACGAAAGTCTATAGCAATATCAGGCGTTCAATTATACTGATACTTTAAATAAAAACATAATTTTATCGCTTGCCGGAAGTGACGTGTGACACACGCGGCTTCTCGGCGCAGTGATGATGACAATTATCTTTATTGGCATCCCATTAGAAACGGAGCGGTGACAAATAATCACCTAGCCCAGTTGAGCTAATCAGGTAGCATATATACATCGCCATCTAGCATTTTGCCTATCTCTCTTTATTAATTCATCTGTTCACTAAAACCTCTATCTCGATTTTGTACAGTATACCTATGCTTGTAATAACTCGACTCCATCAATTGCTTGCCTGTTTTTTTTTTTTTTTTTCATCAATATTCTAAACGTCTCTAGCGCTCGTCGGAGGTGCCGTGACGGGATTTACGCTGTAACGGCTAACCATCAGATGCATGCCTCTTCTGCTTAATTGTTATTTAAAGGCTGCTCATAAAAATAATTAAGCAATTACCAGCCCTGCAGCTTTGTCAATATTGCCTCAATATAGTTTATACTCAAACCTCGTTACACCGAAAATGCATAGAATAATATAATAGATGTAACGAAGTGAAATTCCTTCTGAAATCCCCATATAGAAATTCGCACAGCAGTACATGTAATAATGTACATAATGAAGTAATTCTTGCTTCTCTTTCAACTTCGTTATAACGAAGTTTTACGTATACTATACTCATGTGTAATCATTTTAGTCACAGTGAAATTTCGGTGCACTTACACGTACTTTATCGTCACGCGGGTTGCAGGTATACACCTTGAAAAAAAAAACAATGATTTCCCCCTTCTCCATGTTTTTCTTTTTCTTAAGCTTTGAATCTTTTTGTTCAAAACGACGCGATTCATGCATATTCGAAATTTTGAGGCCGCACCTTAATTGCAGGCGCAGAGAAGGACGCGCGTTCGGTCTTAACTTGAAGGTTGCACATGAAGCTCATTTCTTAACTCAAGTTTTACTGGCGATAATAAGTTCTCGAGCCGGGTTACTACGTCATCGACGATGACGTCATCGACGGGTACAGCGCTATGCTTACAAAGTATGCAATGTATAGTTTCAGCGCTCTTTCCACACACTGCGCGTGCGTATAATCGTCATCTCTAACTTTTTTTATACAACACCGTGGTCTCAACCACCACACGTATATATTATAGTTTCACACAATAATGCGCTGCTTTCTTTGAATCTGAAATTTTCCTTTTCATACTTTCCTTTTTCATATCTGCATCGCTGACATTTTCTTTAATTTTAAATGTTATTTCCGGATTCTTACGTGCTGAAACCACAATATGATTATTAAGCACGCCGTAATGGAGGATTCCGGAATAATCTTAACCACATTGGGGTTCTTCAACGTTCACCCAACATGGTATATAGTTGGGTGTTTATAAATAAATAAATAAATAAATAAATAAATAAATAAATAAATAAATAAATAAATAAATAAATAAATAAATAAATAAATAAATAAATGCGGTAAGTCTCACAGCAATAAATATCGGGTGGATGAACTAACTATACATGTGAGGCTGTTTGGTTTGCCCAAGCAGCCTCAACAGTGTTGGGATTATTGTTAGTTATTATGTACCCTCGTCATCAACCTCATCAGTGTACATTATTTTCCTTCATAAAAAAAGCTTTCTGGCGGCACCACAGAAAGAAAAAAAAGTAATAATAACGGATTTATAGAATACAGAGGTTCCCAATCGGGATACCAATTGAAAGGGTCTTTCAAATAGAATACACCGAAAGATACTGTCCCCCCCCCCCCCCCCTTCCAAGAAAAGACCTCATTAAATGCCCCGGACATTGCATATTTCCTATAGTGTGCTAAGCCGGCACGAAGACTTAAATTATGACAGGAAATGCGGCGACATTCAGAATTAGAAATAAAGATATTTTTTGGTATATTCAATGCGTTCAACTGCACGTCCGTAGAGTTTAAGCGTTTAAGTAAATACATTAAGGTAAATTTAGACACAACAGACGGCCAGAATTTAGACATATTAGCACACTACACAATGTTTGCACGTATTTTGCTATTGCGTTTTGAATAAAAAGTGAATATGATGTCAAGTTCTCGCATTAAAATCTCTAGCATGAGTCTACGTTTTCTCTTTTTTTCTTTTTTGTCACGCTTCGAAGCTGAAACCGCTGGAAAGTTTCACTCCATATTCAAAGTAGATACTTTTTTTCTTCCCTTCCTACAAAAAAAAAAAAAAAGTGGGGACTCATCAGATATTACAGTTTTAAAGATGCCCGTCGTACGCGTTAAAAATAAGCACACCGTATGCGAAGAATCTGCGCCACATTATATTAGCTCCTATACTCGACATTTTAGAGAAATAATAAACACCGAGACCGTCCGTATAGCGCTGAAATCGAGCGCCGAGGGGGTTTATTTAATTTACACGCGCAGCCGTTTCCAAACGTATATGTATACGACACGCTTTCAAAACCACGAACGGTACGGTTCGTCGCGTGCAGATGATATATACAGGGTGTATAGGTATATATTCGAAAAGCAACCCCCCCCCCCCCCTCTACCTTCATTGTGATGCGTAAAGAAGTGGTCTGACTGCATGCGTGTACATTTGGAAAGATCTCGCCACTTAGATATACACTCGCCGCCGGCACTTAACCACACATGCACACAGCATTTCACGTACACACGTATATATATATATATATATATATATATATATATATATATATATATATATAAGGATGAGAAGGCGATTGAACTATACAAAACGGCTGCTGAGCGTATATCACAAGGCTGCATACATATTCACGAATAACAAAAGTCTGTACGGGGTTTCGCAAACGCCATGTGGAGTTCCGGTCGCGGGGCCAACCGCTCAAACACTCGGTTCGACCCGGCGTCACCTGGGGACTCATTAAGTATACACCGGTGCCGGGTCATTTCGGAGGTGCGGCTCAAAACCTCCCGTCTCCCACAGCCTTTCATCCAAAAAGCGCGGAAATGGACGGCCTATATGTGTGAATCCGTGAGATGTTGTCGAAAAGAAAAAAAGAAAAGTATATATGCGTGTCCATGACTAAAACCGTCCTATATATGTATTTAGGAAGAGTTTTGTGTGGGTGGTATGCACGTCTACAGATGCACGAATGCTTATACGACGTGTGTTGGTCATGCAAGTGTATCATGCGTTATATATTTGCACCGCCGTGACCGATATATGACAGGGAATGACCAAATTTGCATTCGAGATCAGCCGAATGGAACGTTGAACGAATTCGTACGCGCGCTACTCTGGCGCCATCTTGTAGCATCGTCACCGCACTACGCTTTTCTTCTCACACTTTCGCCATACCCTCCTCCACCGATTTGCGCCTCATGGTTCCTCTGCACCCTCCTCTCCGCTTTCCTCCTTGCGTCTATAAGACCCTTTTTATCCGCCCTGAGGCAGCAGTGCATCCATGACCCCAGAAAACTTTCGGTCATGCGTTTTTGACAGTCAAGTTAGTCAAGGAAAATAAGTATTTGTACTCACAATATAATATAGGCAGATGTTCTTGATGCATTCTAATGTAAGGAAAGTGTCCCGTGCGTCGAGCTCATGTATGTAGCGTATCGAAAATCCTTACTCTGCAGCAAGACTGGTGCTAGCAGGAGAGTTCTATACAGTTGTAGGTTATTGTAAATTTAGTTGTTGCAGAGCACTCGACCGGAAATCTTTGGGGAGCTCTCTTTGTAAGCACAGAAAGGGTCTTTTTTTTTTTTGTTTGGAACAGCACGAAAAAAAAAACGGTATGCTGCCACAGAAGACAGGGCTGTCTTGTGTCGAACATGATATAAAGTGTTCCGATAAGCGACATGATTGGTGAGAAAGCCATACACCGTTCATAGATATATTCGCCTGCAGCCCTTGACTCCACAAGCAACCAGACATAGTTGGTTCAAAATATATAACAATAATAATGCTCATTTTATATTATGTTTGACTCGCTATTCCAACATAATCCCGCTTTTATAGCCACATATACAAATATGCACGGTAAGAATCGAATACAGTTGAGCTATATCTTCCTCAGAGCCCTTAACTGTATACATTATATTAGTTATACACTTTGCCCTTCTGCGTTAAATCTCGTTCGAAATTAACTTTCAAGGGCGTGCATAAAACATTCATATCGGATATAAAGTCAGATGCGCGCGGAACTGAAAGGAAGTTTATTTACAATCGTATTGTCGTGCCGACAGCTTAAAAAAAATATTAGCGCTAACTTGAGGTAGACCGTTATGACGTCGCGGACGTCGAAAAGCCGCCGTGAAGTAGCGACTTTCGAATACCGCGAGTTCACATGAAAATTTATAGGATGCAGCATCAACGTGCAAACCCAACATGGGCATCAAAACTTACTCTTTTACGCTTTTATTTCCCTTTAAGTCCCTAAATCTTCGTCTCTATCCATATAGGCAAATAAACACTTGTCGTGACAGTAACGAAAGTGAGGCAATATAGTTTATTCGTCTAAATACTAGGATGAGAAATGCGAGCGAGTTTTGCCTGGTGAAAATAACACCTATAATGTCTGCGCAGCGTGTATATATGTGCATATTGTAATGGACTTGTCTTTCATTTGACATTTTATGCACATATGTATTGTACTGGTACAATGCTTGCAACGTTTATATTACATCATTTTATCACCCAATTTTCTCTGTTGTGACAGTTTGTGTATCTGTAGGGTATTTGTAGTGCTTGCGACTACCTATAATGAGGCATTTCATACGGCATCATTTTCTGACGTCTTTCTTTAACTACGTTTGCGATGCATTTTCATGTCAGTCAGGTGAAATAAAAGCAGTAGCCGGCGCCATCTCTTGGTCCCCACAATTTCCTTATTCATTCACGTTAATAAGAAAAGAAAGAAAGACACGTTACTATCAGCATCGAACCGTGGCATCCAACGACAAAGTGGGTTTTTCCGATTTTGTTTAAACATGCTGCCATCAGGTGACAAAGACCCGACTTCAAGTTCGATTATGCCGCTGAGCTTTCTTCTGGTCATAGTTCTCGCCTTCATCTTGTCCTTGAATAATCAACCATCTCCCGGACAAGCGCGTGAATCGAAACGAACTTTTGAAAGACAATACGTTATCACGTCTAGACTAATTTAACGCAGCGCGTCGGCGTCCATCCACTGGCACACCCATACCGCTCGTCACCGGACACGTGGTAGCACAAACGCGACGGTCCATGGGGAGGCGAAAATCCGTTGGGGAGACGCACAATGTATACGTATAAGCGCGCGGATTGTACAGAAGCGCGCGCTCACGCTCGCAAAAAAAAAAAAAAAGCAAGTAAAGGGCATCGAAATAGAAAACGACACGACATGCTCACGAGCGAACGGAACACGACACAAAGGAAGCGGAGGATTGAGAGAGGGAGGAAAAGAAAGGCGGAGGGAATAGAATGATGGTCTGAGGTACAGGAGAGGACACGTAACGACAGCGCCAGCTGAAAAGTGAAGGCTCGCTGGTTTGAGGGAGGGAGCCTGAGAAGGGGACATATTAATGGGGCGGGCTTATATTCGGGTCGTGGGCGCCGTAATGAACAGCGAATTGAGCATAATTCCGCGATGATGATGACGAGATGAGGCGGAGGAGAAGGGCGGCGATAAGTGAGTGAGAAAGCGCACGAGGATGCGTGTGTGTGCGTTCTTTGGTGTTTGATAATAACCCGGTATATGTGTGTACGTGTGTTTGTGTGCGCGTGCCTACGTGCGTTTAATAGCTCGCGTTGCTTGACTGGTGTTTAATAGCTTGTGTTGCTTGACTGGTGTTTAATGGCTTGTGCTACTTGACTGGTGTTTAATGGCTTGTGCTACTTGACTGGTGTTTAATGGCTTGTGCTACTTGACTGGTGTTTAATGGCTTTTGTTGCTTGACTGGTGTTTAATGGCTTGCGTTGCTTGACTGGTGTTTAATGGCTTGTGTTGCTTGACTGGTGCTTAATGACTTTTGTTGCTTGACTGGTGTTTAATAGCTTGTGTTGCTTGACTGGTGTTTCATAGCTTGTGTTGCTTGACTGGTGTTTAATAGCTTGCGTTGCTTGACTGGTGTTTAATAGCTTGTGTTGTTTGACGTTTAATGAGCAGCGCGAGAGGCGGAATGGAGAGTGAGTGAATACGCGTTTGTGATTGTAAGTATATACATTGCTCGCGTTGTGCGTTGCTTGCGCTTGCTTCGGCGCGCGCAACGTGTTGAGCGAATATACCGAAGGGCGCGGAATGTGTGAACGACCTGTTCTGGCGTTAGTGCGAGTGAGTTTGAGAGACGTATAGAAGCGACATTAAGAGGGTATATTAACACTGAGCTCGTCGCGTTCAAGCAACGATTACTTGCGCGAAGTGTCGATTCGAATTTGACACCTTATAATACGCATACCAGAAACCGCTTGTTCCGTCGAACGTTTCGACTCACTGAGTCCATCATTACGGGACATGCGTGTTCAGCCACTACGGCCTATTGAAATCGATTAGTATGAGAGGGTATATAGGTATCCGCGCACGCGTCGCACATATCGCATATCACTGGTACGCTGCACTCTAATCTTTTTTACACCTTTATGGATGTATAAAGGGTGTTGGGTTGTCGCATGACTAACACCCTCACGTTTAAGGGGTAAGAACAAATTGTTGGTATAGGAACCAATGTTGACATCTTGTTTGCCGACTTTTTCTTCCAAGTAAAAAGGATGACAGCTGTAACGGGCGACATAAAAAGCGCATTAAATAAAGTTTCATATCTATCCCTCTGAAATTCTCATGTCGCGTATTTCTGCGCGCCCAAGGCTGTCAGAATGATTACACAGTTTCCAGCTAATTCTTTTGTCATCGCACGTCTATAGTTAGAGCTCCGTCGTCGTCCTCAATAACTTTTTGTAAGGCCCTAACGGTCGGGGTGTTACACGAGTGACAAGGAATTAACACCCTTAAAGGTGTAAACATTTTTAGAGTGTATTCTGCCGAGAAACGAACGACGAGCTATGGAATAAAGACGGGGGTCGCAACGAGAAAGACACAAAGATAGGTATAATGATTCGCGGAGCGAAGTAATAAGACACGGCCCACCGCTGCATGCATACATAGCGCTGCAGAAAGACTACACGCGGGGCACAGCGATTGTCCATTGTGCACCACGGGGCGCGCACAACCTCATTCGGCAGCGGCTACGCACTCTGCCAGCAGGAGGCGCTGACAATGCGAGTGTGCATATAATACGTATAGAGAGAGAGAAAGAGAGGGGCAGGTGGTTTGGGGGGCTATATCATTGCGTCGGTCTCCGCTCTTTTGGGGCTTTCATGTCTTCTGTGTTCGTGTGGTATACGCGACGAAGAGGACAGTAAATAGGTGGGGGCAAGACTGTGGAGGGGTATATAAGGTAATCTCGATTCCATCACGTTTTTGTCCGCTGTGCGCTTTGCCGCAGTCGTATGCTATATATAGTAGAGGTATGCAACAGCGGATCGACGATAATGGTCCAACGATGCAGCCGTGCGCGAACGCGGGACTCCTACACTGTAAAATCATTTAACTCCTTTAAAAGTCAACAAGGGTGTAAATTTGTCTATAACTCGCACTCTTGCACCTAAAAAAGTGTAAGGATGCGAGTTATAGACCGATTTACACCTCTTTTTTTGTCACTTTTAAGCGTGTAAAGTATCTGACAGTGATATTACGGGTTTTGTTTGTTTTCACTGCGAAGCAGGATGTGTTACGCTTACAGCTTATAGGGAAACTTAAGGGAAATAATTAATGACGGTGGAAAACTATAAAGGGAAAGGCGAGAGAAGGTGCTTTGAAGTTGCTTTGAAGACAAAGGACTATAGAGGTAACCATGAAGTCACTTATCTTGGTAGAGTCAGCTCGGCGCTGGTTAGACATTTATAAGTTATACAAATAAAGGAGTAAGGGGTGGGGCTGGGATCATTCTTCTGGTTACAAGTGTGTCGAGAATGAAAAAAAAAAAGGAAGAAGGCGGGCGTTTTGGAAAAAAAAAAGAAATAGGAATAAAATAAATACCAAAACATGAAAGAAACTTCGTAAGTATAAGCAAGCATTACGACCCTGTTGAAAGAAATAAGCACACACAACTTATTTTACAAATTTTGCTAGAGCAAGAACAAACGGCCTGTTTCCACGAATCTACTTCTCAGAGAGTTTTGTTTAAAAGGGCGACATAATTCAAATGCACACCGAATCATGGAATATGGCAGCAGCATTTCGCCCCCATCGAAGCGCGGTTGCCGTAGCCGGGATTCGATCCCGCGACCTCCTGCTTAGCAGCACATCATAGCCATATGACAGTAATGCCATCGAGAATGAAACCTTAGTAACTGTTTATTTATTCATTTAGTATTAGCACAACAAGAGCTTCCGAAGTTAGAAAATTGTAACTAGGAACAATAAACGTGCACAGTATATATGAATATGAAGAACAAGTGTGCGTTTGTGCGTGTGTGTGCGGAAAGGGGGGGGGGGGGGGGGGGTTCGCATGTGTGCTGCCGTAGCACAGAACACAAATAAAGGCTGTACAAGTTCCAACAAAATTTAAAAAAAATGTGGTAAATAGAAATCAACCGTACAACATGACCGAACATATGCTTACGTCTAAACAAACACAATACACCAGTCTGTCTGTCTTTTGACCAAGGGCATGCTTGGAACAGGACTGGCAGTTTTCGATTAGGAGACTGCAAGCAGCTTGCGTATACGCAAAAAGAACGCGAGCCATTTTACGAACATTATAGTGTGAAACTGCCCAATGTGTCAAGAACCTTAGCATGCTGCTCATCCGAGGTATAACCAAATTTTGTGTTCATGCTGAGGATTTATTTAACTCATCTTAATAGTACAAAAAAAAAGAACGAAATGTTGCTAATTTACGCCAAAATGCCACATCCGGCCTCAACCGACACTCTAAATAGTGGTTTATTCCAAGCTCACGTAGCAATTATGCATTTCAAACATTTCCTTTTTGTCTCCCACTATATGAATAACACAATTACACTTAATAGACTAACGCATGAAGGTTTATTCCACGTGCAAGAAATGATTCACTCGATCGCGATGTTCTTGTCAGTGGACTAATTTTTTCTTTTGACTATTTTCTGAAATTTCGAACTTGGAATTTGTTATATGATTAGATTATACTCTGTATTTCAACATTTCCATTTTGTGTATGTTGTCATTTTGTTGCCTTGTTTGTATAGGGAATGGGGGGGGGGGGGGGGGGGGCAGTTGTCAAGCTGCTATTACACAACTCTTTTCCCGCGACTACTTGCGTACGTAATTGTGATTTGCGGTGAAATATTCCATATATACTCTATAATGTACTATATGTATTGGAGGCGCATAGAAATATGAGCGCGTGGTGAGACTCTCCAGTGGAAACCTCTTATACACAGAATACATGGACCTGAATATTGATTCATCGTGTGCTCCACGCGATAAAGAAGGTAACTTTCATTTCCTTTATTGTTTTGGACTCAATACAGATCAGGGTAGGCACCCTATACCACTACTACTACTTATACTACTCGTGGAATGTTCAGCCGTATAAATCGGGCATTGAGCATTGAATGAGAAATTGTACAACTCCTAGTGGAATGAAATGTGCAGCAATGACTTAGTGTAGCAGATACGCGCACATAAATGGCATCGCACAAAACAAATTATTAACATTTATATGCAACGTAAACCAGGTGATACTTTATCAGTATACCGGCGCAATTTTATTTTATTCCCGTGGATAGAAGCCAGCAGGTATATACGATTTAATACCAATTGTAAAACGAATTACTGACTTACATTCCTCATCATTAGTTGGCACAGGTTCGTTGCCAGTTGTCGTGGTTTATTAATGTTGAAGTTGACAATAGGTGTCGCCTGAGTACTTCACTGCTTAATATTCAACAATACAAACTGGCATGGAGAATACGATCCGCATTTTCATCTCAGTATTCTCAGATGGTATTCCA
Organism: Dermacentor silvarum; assembly: GCF_013339745.2. Lineage (NCBI taxonomy): Eukaryota > Metazoa > Arthropoda > Arachnida > Ixodida > Ixodidae > Dermacentor > Dermacentor silvarum. The sequence goes on along the minus strand of NC_051160.1, from coordinate 18,496,232 downwards.
ATCGGTGCGTTCCATTGACAATTCGATCGTCGTTATACATTTGTTTCCATCCATTATATGCCTGCTCAGCAAGTTTTCAATGCAATACGAAATAAACGTGCACAGTTAAAAATCAGTATATGGACCCTTGATTTGACGATCTGGGTTTCGCGTCGTTTGAAAAGAGTGCGCGGATATATTTGTTCCCCTTGTTTCAAATCACAGGATCCAATTATGGACTGTCAATGGGAAGAAAATGAAAGGGCAAAAAAAAAAAAGATGCAACAGCGAAATTGGGATCTGAAACTGGCCCAAGTTATCATATACTTCCTCTAGCCCATTCCACCGGAATCAGTCCATTATTTGCCGATAACTCATCGTTTCATGTTCAAGCAAATCAGGATTAATTTCAAGGAAATTTTAACACTGTGCTGCCGTATAGATGCGCTAATGGTGAGATTGTGACGTGATTATCCTCTCGCGAGCGAAAATTTGTTTCAACTGTACACATGCAGCTCCGTTATAGTCAGTTGTTCAATCAATGAGCCGGCTAACATGAATGCAAATCGCCTCAGGTTACTTCGCTATGTGTAGCACTCACACATGCAACATAACCGTGATTGTCCACGTTCTTCCATGCCTGTTCGACTCTTTCAAGTATCACAGCAGGCTTTTCTCAACCTAAAACATTATGCCTTGAGTCTGAAAATTAATAGGATCCGAGGGGCTCTATTTTTGGGTACTCACAACAAGCAACATGCCAGCGAAAGCATGAGGGAAGTTAATTAGTTTGTTTAATATAAATGTAGAAATAATAAGGTAAAGCGATGGTGAAAGTGGACGAAAAGAGAACTTGCCGCAGGGTGGGAACCACATCCACTTCCCTCGTATTATAAGAGCGCATTGCTTTATCAATCAAGCTACCGCGACGCCGTTCCCTACTGTCGTAGGAATAGACTCTGAATTTGAATATCGGTTTCGCCGTGTGAAAAGAGTCCCTTCTTTATATGCTTTGTTTTTTCACGTTCTGGCGCAGCGTATATATAGCTCCTCGCCCGGCTCACTGTCTCTAGAGTTGTTCACGTCATCGTGTGTTTATTTTCGTGTTTAAGATATAGACGCATCCATGTATAAGCTTTGCTCAGAGAAATTATTGTAGTATATACTATCAGCTTCATCAGCTTCGATGCAATGGTCACGAGTCTCAGCCAACAAGCTGGTGATCCTATAAATCGCGTATACACAACGGAAAGTGGTCGCGAGAGACGAAACATAGAAACTCACCGGTTCTTGGCGGCCGCCGCCCTGTCCCTCTGGCGCCGGTTCTTGAACCAGTTGCCCACCTGGGTAGGCGTCAGCCCCGTAGCTTGCGCCAGCTCCCGCTTCTTGGTCGGGTTCGGGTAGGGGTCCTGGAGGTACCACTCTCGAAGCAGCGACCTCGTGCGCTCCTTGAAACAGTGCGTCTTCTGCTCGCCGTCCCAGATGGTGCGCGGCAGCGGGAACTTCTTGCGCACCCGGTACTTGTCCACGGGTCCCAGAGGCCTGCCGCGCAGCTTCTCGGCTTCTTGGTAGTGCGCCTCGAGCCACATAGCCTGCAGCTTGGCGTGCGAGCCTCTGGCGAACCGGTGGCCCTCCAGGATCCGGTAGAGCTCGCGGAAGTTGCCCGCGTGGAAGGCTACCAGCGCCCGGGCGCGCAGCACCGCCTCGCTCTTGTTCAGCTCGGCACAGTTGGGGTGCGCCACGGGCAGCGACCACAGGAAGCGGCCGAGCCGCTCCACGTCACCGCTCTCCTCGAGCGTCTCGCACACGGCGGCCACCTGGCCCACGGAAAAGTTGAGCGTCGGCAGCATCAGCATCGGCGGGTGAGGCGGAGCCGCGGCCGACGCGGGAAACACGGCCGCTGGAGCGGGCGCAGGCCCAAGCGCCATCGCCGAACACACAAGACACAAATCTACACGGCGGCTGTGAGCGGGAGGAGCGGCATATATACAAGTTCACTGCGGAAAAACCACGTCGTCTGCTCCTGAAGAAGGTTGATCGGGAGCGGCTGAGTCAGAGCGCGTCGTCTGCTCCCGGTCACTCGAGGAGCGGCACACAAGTCACACGTCGTCTGCTGCTTACGCTGTCGGGAGCGACACAGAACACGGCTCGTCGTCGTCTGCTCCTGGATTGCCGAGGAGCGGTGAGGAGTCACTCCGCATGGTAGCCAACCGGCAGAGCGGCTCGGGAAGCAAGCAGAGGACGAGTTTTCACTGAGCGCAGTCGTCTGCTACTCAAAACGAGCAGACGGAAACCAAAACGGCGGCGGCTCACTCGCGGGAATGCGCAGCGCGCGCGCGCGCGTGCACACAGTGTGCGTTGTCGACCGACTGATTCCGAGGCGGCTCGGTTGCGGAATCGGCCGCGGTGGGCAACACGCTCCTCGCGCTCAACTTTTTTTCGGGCGGGGCCAATCAGCTCATGGCCGGCTCAGGCGCGACGCGCAGGCGGCCCGCTCGCTGGCTCGCGCTCCACTGTGCCGGCGATGATAGGGCCGGGCTTGGGGGTAGGCGAGCCGGCTCATCGGGGCATCGGTGGCGCCGCCCCTCTCCTCTGGCCGAGCCTCGGGCGCGTAGTACAACCGGCGTCGCCGTGGATACCGTTCCTCCCCCCCTCCTTCTTCTACCGCCAATGGCATATCACACTGCGTAGCGAGAAGCCCCCCAAAACCTTCTTTCCACGCGTCTCTCTTTCCAGCGCGAGCCGGCATGCGCCCTCCCCGCGCAACTCCGCGCGCACAGGCCGCCTCGAAAACGGCGCGGCGCGCCTTCGCCGATCCGTACCGGAATGCGAGACGCGTACTGCGCGTGCGCGGTAGCGGCGTTCTCGGCGCGTGCGCAGAAGAGGTCGGCGAGGCTTTGCTCTCCGGTTTCGATGAAGCGCGCGCGGGAAGAGAACAGACGGCTCTCGGCCGGCGGTGGGTGCAGGTCATGCGTGTTGTGTTTCGTCTGTCCTGCCATTTTTAAGTGAAACTGCGTGCAGCTGAGCAGCCCCCTGAAAGCGGCAACGTGTTTCGAGCGTCGAAATTAGTGCGGCGCACTGAAGATAGAAGCGGTAAGCGAAGGTTTGTGAATACTACCTACTTATATGTCGAGATCATTTATGCACGGCTTCCCGCAAGCGCTGCACGTTTCTTGCAGTTATTAAGGAAGGGGGGGGGGGGGGGGGGGGGTTAGTACTCATCTTTGAAGACTATGCATCAAGTGCAGATGTTCTTGCGTCAGGTCAGGGTGTCATAATTAATGCTAATGAATCGTTTAGCAGAGCTAGTAATGATACATATATGTTGTTTTATGCAGGCGTTGCCATTTAAAGTATGAATTATTCATCGTAGACTTCGTGAGCCTCGCTAAACTATAATATAAGCTCTACACGACGGTATGGGTACAAGACGTGACTTCAAGCTTTTCAAAGGTTCAATTAGCTTTTCTCATCCTTGAGCTCTCTCTAAAATCTTTGTTCGTAAGGACCCATTCACACTTGCGACTAGGCGAGGTCGCCCGACCGATTGCGACTGGCGACCAGAAAGCTACTCAAGACCAACGATGTTCACACTGACAAATGTGACCGACGAGTCGCTAAACCGAAATGTCACGTGATATGCCGTTCACGTGTGCTTGAAATGTCATCGCCGCGTAAAATAAGCGTCAGGGTATACGGACGTCCTGTTCCGTCGCATCTGATTGGTTCAGCTGTTCTACGACTGCGGTCGCGCGACTGAAAAATCGAGCAGTGAGCGACTGGCCCGAACGGTCGCATTTCGAGAAAAGCGACCATTTGCGACTACTTACGACTGGTCGCTTTGTGACCAACTTGGTCGCGCGACCTCACCTAGTCGCAAGTGTGAATGGGCCCTAAGTTTGGTCTCACGCAGTTCTAAGTAACCGAGTGATGGCTGACGACGCACGAATCGGAAATCTCCTGGCTGTATAAACTAACACCAAAATTCGTGTGCAATGTACGGTAAACTGCAAAAGTTTATAAACCGTGGTAAACCGGGATTCGAGAAAAAGGTTAACGTTTCCATAGCCTCGCAAACGTAACATGGGGCTCGGATTTATAGGATGCACATTAGTAGATATGCGAACAACATACTGGCTACGATCAGAAAACTCCTCGCAAATTTAAGGATGCTCAAATGGCGTGATACGTAAACTTCTGATGATGATGATGATTGGGGTTTATTGGCGCAAGGGCCAGATGTGGCCAAAGAGCGCCAAGGCTACGGTAATAGGCTGCTATTGGTGGAAGAATAGTTAATATTAAGATGTGGATAAAACATGGCTGTATAGAGGCCTAAAAGATTCGTTGAAAGGTCCGCAATTATATATACATTAAAAGTTGACGATGATGCATGACATGTTACGAAGAAACGATGTATTAAGAAGAGGTGATATACTAAAAGATGTAGCACTAGTGCCTCACCAGGGCCCTTAAGCACAAGGACCTGGAGGCATGTGCCATACAGGTCACAACTATCGTAGCAGCAGCCTCCGTTGAGAGGACGCGCTACGAATCACGTGGACTTATAACGCGCAATAAGTCGACATCTCGTAAAAATTGTAAAACTGATCTATGGTCAAAAATTGGATCTGCTCCAAGAAACAATACCGGATGAAGGGGAATGTGGTATCGGTGTGCTATAGGAAAGTGCTTATTTCTTTCAGCCTCTAGTTGCCGACACTCCACCAAGACGTGGAGAACAGTCAGCCTCTCACCACACCTACCACAGAGTGGAGGTTCACCACCAGCCAGCAGGTAAGAATGAGTGCCGTACACATGTCCTATTCGCAGTCGACAAAGCACGACATCAATTTGTCGCGATTTCGTTACCGAAGGCCAGTTTCGGAGGTGCGGCTTGATTAAATGAAGTTTATTAGAGATTTCACGGTCCCAGATGGATTGCCAAAAGTTTCTCAGCTTATTGCGCAGGAAAGGCTTCAAGTCTGTGGGAGGGATTGCTACGGTAGAGGTGCAGGCTCTCCTAGTTATGGACGTAGCAAGTTCGTCTGCAAGCGTATTGCCCACTATGCCTCTGTGCCCTGGCACCCAACATATTACGATATATTGGTTAGATGCGTACATAGTACACAGATATGAGTAAAGGTAATTGATTATTGGGTTTTTATGTTTCCGTAGAGACACTAAAGCTCTTACTACGCTTAGAGAGTCTGTAAATATGACAGCTTTTTCGAGTTTTAATGCCTTTATGTGTTTTACAGCCGACATTATAGCGCATGCCTCCGCAGAAAAGATACTTGTTTCGGGGTGCAATACATCAGATTCTGAGAAAGATGGACCAATTGCTGCATAAGACACGCCAGCATTGGACTTTGATGCGTCAGTATAAAATTCTGGGCATGAGTATTTTATTTGAAGTTCTCGGAAGTGCATTCTGATGTGTTCCGCTGGAGCGTGCTTTGTAACTTCGACAAATGACGTGTCGCAGTTTATCATTTGCCAGAGCCATGGTGGTGACAGCCTTGCTGGTGCCATCAGTGGGTGCACATCTAGTGGGACATTCATTTCCTCGCTCAACTCCCTCACGTGTAGTGTAAAAGGTTTTCTCATTGAAGGTCGGTTTTGAAATAGCGTGGCAGACGTCAAATCGTTAATGGTATTATAACACGGGTGTTCAGGATGGGATTGCACTTTGAGGAAATATGTGAAGCTTATATATGTTCTTTGCAGGTGGAGTGACCACTCATTTGATTCTACGTATAAACTCTGTATAGGACTTGTTCTGAAGGCGCCTGTGGCTAGGCGAATGCCTAAATGGTGAACAGGATCTAAAATCTTCAATGCACTTGGAGCGGCAGAGTGATAGACCACAGACCCATAGTCCAGACGTGACCGAATGAGGCTCCTGTACAAGTTCATTAAGCAGCCCCTGTCACTGCCCCATGTCGTGTATGCAAGAATTTTAAGAATGTTCATTGTTTTCAAACATTTGGCTTTCAAATACTTTATATGTGGAATGAATGTAAGTTTAAAGTCAAGTAAGACACCAAGAAATTTATTCTGTGTGTTCAGAGGTAAGCGCTGACCATGGAGCTGGATACTCGGCTCTGGGACAAGGCCCCTCTTCCGTGTAAAGAGGACACAGGAGCTTTTCTGTGGATTCAGCTTGAAGCCGTTCTGATTTGCCCATGTTGAGACTTTGTTCAATCCGAACTGAACGTGTCGCTCGCAGACTGCGATGTTACACGATTTAAATCCAATCTGCAGATCATCAACATATACTGAGTAAAACATACTCTGTGGGATAAACGAACGTAAAGAGTTCATTTTAACAATAAAAAGGGTACAGCTAAGTACACCACCCTGCGGTACCCCAGTTTCCTGTGTAAATGGCCTAGAGAGGGCATCACCAATTCTAACTCGAAAAGTACGGTGTGAGAGATAACTTTCAATTATGCTAAGCATGTTGCCACGAATACCCATTCCTGATAAGTCTCTGATAATGCCATAGCGCCATGTGGTATCGTAGGCCTTTTCCATGTCGAGAAAAACTGACAAGAAATATTGTTTATGAGCAAATGAATCGCGTATGTTTGCTTCAATGCGCACAAGATGGTCGGTTGTGGACCGGCCCTCTCGAAATCCACACTGGTAGGGATCAAGCATGTTGTTTGATTCTAGGAAATGCAAAAGACGGCGATTTATCATTTTTTCGAAAAGCTTACATAAGCAGCTTGTAAGTGCTATCGGACGGTAGCTTGTTACCAAGGATGGGTCTTTACCCTGTTTCAAAACTGGGACAACGATAGCTTCCTTCCATGCCGCTGGAAGGTGCCCGGCTGCCCAAATGTGATTAAGAAGTGCGAGCAATGTTATCTGTGTGTCCGTGTGCATGTTCTTGATCATGTCATACATAATCCTGTCTGCTCCCGGCGCAGAGCTTTTGCAGGCGTTCAATGCTGCTTTAAGCTCGGCAATGTTGAATGGACAGTTGTATAGTTCGTTGCCTCTGCATTTCCGGTCCAGTGTCTTCCGTTCTTCTATTTCTTTGTGTTTAAGGAATGTATGTGTATAGTGCGCGGAGCTAGATACATACTGAAAATGTGTTCCGAGAGCGTCTGCCTGGTCTTCCAACCTGTTTCCTTGATTATTTACCAAAGGCAGCGGATGCGGTTCCTGCCCCTTTAGCCTTCTGAGCGCATTCCACACTTTTGTTTCTTGGGTATACGAATTTATCCCTGACAGAAACCTCTCCCAGCTTGCTCTCCTAGCCTGCCGTCGCGTGCGCCTTCCCTGTGATTTAGATAGTTTGAATTGAAGAAGGTTTTCTGCAGTTGGGTATCGGCGCAGAATGCCCCAGGCTTTGTTTTGCTTTTTCCGAGCTTGCCTGCAGTCCTCGTTCCACCAGGGAACTCGTCTTCCGCATGAACGACCTTTTGTTTGAGGGATGAACTTTTCTGCGGCGTCAATAATAAAAGCGGTAAAATATAATACAGCATGATCTATGCTAAAATTACTTATAAAATCTCGTGATAAGTATGTGGATTCTTTAAAACACTTCCAGTCCGCTGAGGCAAGTTTCCAACGAGGGTCATGCGGAGGGGAGTCATGTTGTTTCAACAAGTCTAGTGCCACTGGGAAGTGGTCACTTCCAAGAGGATCTTTGAGCACACGCCATTTTAAATCGGGGAAAAGAGAGGCAGAGCCAATCGACAGGTCTATTGATGAGTAAGAATTATTATAAAGATTGTAATATGTTGGCTCCTTCCCATTGAAGAGACACGCACCAGAGTTCAGAAGAAAGTTTTCTATAAGACGACCTCTTGGGTCACATCGGGAATCTCCCCACAGCGTGTTGTGAGCGTTAAAATCACCCACAAGTATGTAGGGTTCTGGAAGCTGATGAACAAGATTATAAAACTCAGTTTTTCCGAGAATATAGCGTGGGGGTATGTATATAGAACATACAGTGACCAATTTATTAAAAAGAATTGCCCGGATTGACACTGCCTCAAGGGCCGTCTGCAGGGGTACATGTTGACAAGCTACGGACTTGTCTACAACTATTGCTACACCACCGGACGACGCAAGAGCGCCGTCTCGGTCTTTCCGAAAAATGGCGTATTGCCGGAGAAAGTTGGATTGTGTAGATTTAAGGTGTGTCTCTTGAACACACAGCACCTTAGGATTAAACCTGTGTAGGATTTCTTTCACGTCATCGAGGTTGTGTAGGAGTCCTCTGACGTTCCATTGTATTATTTGTGTATTCATGTTGAAAGTGGGTTTTTGTGCTGTGTGTAAAAGGGACTAACTTAACTTACAGAGCCCTTGTCGGGCCCTGTGATGCGGGCTTTTTCTTTTTTGGAGCGATCGCGAGATTCTCGCGGCTCCTTAGGCGCTGATGGCGCCGTCTGGCCGGTTGTTGTGTCCATCGCCTCTTGTGAGGCGCTGGACACGCGCTCTTGCGAGCGGTTGCTTTGACGGGGAGGCCTCGCCTCGAGGGACGAGGCCCTGGAGGCCACCAGCCCAGAGGTCGATGGCCCCTTCTTGTGAGTTGGCGGAGCAGCGCTAGCTGCAGCCGCAGAGGAGGCGGATGGCGTCACTGCCGGCTCACTGTGTGTGGGCCGGACAGCCGCCGGAAGCCGTTGCGACGCTGCCCCCTGACGCGCCACTTCGGCAAAGGTGTTCTTTGGCAGGTATGATACCCGCCTTCGTGCCTCTTTGAACGAAATATTTTCTTTGACCTTGATTGTAACGATTTCTTTTTCCTTCTTCCACGACGGGCAGGACCGCGAGTAGGCGGCATGCTCGCCGTCGCAGTTGACACATTGCAGTTTGTTTTCACAGGATTCGGACGCATGTTCGTGGGCACATTTCGCACAGGTGAGGCGGCCACGGCAGTTCTGTGAACTGTGGCCAAATCTTTGACACTTAAAGCAACGGAGAGGGTTCGGAATGTAGGGCCTGACTTTGATCTTTATGTATCCTGTCTCTATGGTCTCTGGCAGAACACTTGTACCGAATGTGAGAATAATGTGTTTCGTTTGGATCTCTTTGCCATCTCGCCTCATCTTAATCCGTTTTACATTGATCACATTTTCATCTTTCCAGCCCTCTAGAAGTTCAGCTTCGGTTAGGTCCATAAGATCATCATCTGAGACGACACCACGAGTGGTGTTCATCGTGCGGTGCGGGGTCACTGTTATTGGTATTTCGCCAAAAGACACTAGGGTATGTAACTTTTCATGTTGTTTTTTGTCGCGGAGTTCCAACAGGAGATCTCCACTTGCCAACTTTGTGGCCTTGTAGCCTGGTCCTATGGTCTCGGTCAAACATTTCGCAACGAGAAAAGGTGATGCAACTCTTACGCTCTTGTCTGGCTTATCACTATGAATAACGTGAAAGCGCGGAAAGATTTCTGTTTTTTGGCCAAAAAATTGAAATGCTTCGGTGCGCCCCCGTTTCTGGCGGCGATCAGGAAGTGCGGGAAATGAACTATCCATGTATGTGGAATTTGTTTCGGCAGTGGCGCCAGCCACCCACCATGGAGCCCAACAAGGGGACGCTGCAGAATCTGTAAAGGACAGGTCCTGCAAACGCCAACTGTACGCCACCACTATAACCAAATATGGAATATCCAAGGTTGGCTACCCACACAAGGTTAACCCTAGCTGCCTGGGAAATTGGAAGTAAAAGGAAGTGAAAAGAAAACAGGATAGATTGAAAGTGAGAGAGAAAGACGAAGATTTAAGAGGAGGATAGGAAAAGGCAACTGCCGATTTCCCCTGGGTGGGTCAGCCCAGGGGTGCCGTCTATGTGAAGCAGAGGCCGAAGAGGTGTGTTGCCTCCGCCGGGGGGCCTTAAGGTCCAAACACCCGGCATCAGCTCAACCCCCAGGATCCCCCTTTCCCCAGACACGGCTAAGCCACGCACGGCTACACGCGGGAGGGTCCGAACCTCGTGTGCTCGGGTACGTGGTGGCGCAACACACCAAACGCCTGCTAACGCAGACGCCCCTGCGGGGGACGTAAACTTCTGCCATTGAGTATACATTGAATGGACATGTACATATAGGTTCTGTGGACAAAGACAAAAGGAATTCTGTCTGGCTTGCACTATACCCACAGAAAGGACACTAACGCCCTGGTATATAGCATATATGACACGATAACCGCAGAATGTGATTTAACGTTTCAAGACCACGCTGCTGCACGTACAGGTGAATGCGGCGGCCGTCATTGTCTCGAGCAAACGATCAAGTTCGTATAGATGGCATTTCGGCTGCATATAGAGTTCGTATAGCAGGAATGCAAATAGTATTTGAAGTACGTGTTCGTGGCGAGCATTTCATCACCTGTCCGGTTTTCAATTGTATGGAGCTTACATACGTCTTGGGCAATACTGCAAAGAAGCCCCCTTTTTCCTTTTTAATTTCTCCATCATCTTCGATTGCAATGAGAACCAAGAAGCAGATGGGTCTCTCAGTGACTCGTGTATATAGTTAAACATGAAAGCGGGACCACCTAGCAACAGTAGGTTAATTTCAGTTCCTCGCATTTTTTAATCGCACGGATACGCCTGTATATGTGAGAGGTGACGCAGACATTAATGATAATATGGGGATGTTAGCCGATAACTGGTCCCTTGGCATGCTATTACAGGTCCCGAATGATAATTATGGAACAAAGTGATCTCATGGAGACACAAACGGCAGACACCCAAAGATGTACTAAAGCTATCCACAAACTTGGCGAATTTTACACGAACCGGAAGCGACTCATTAAGAATGCTTGCTGTAACGTTATTGCTATTAAAAACAGCCGTAGGTTAAGCGACAGTAATATGTAATCCTCATAGTGAGTATAGTATTTTAGGAAATACTGAACGAAATGGTTATTGAGGCTGCCGAACGAGCAGACGAGACGATTTCGCCAAAGAAATTGCGGTCACAATTGTGAAGCAGATTTGGTTTAAGCAGGACTAGAAAAATTGGAGCACTCTGGCAGTGTTGTTTCTTTTGAAGGATGCTTAATTGTGATAACAGTTAGGCAGTGATCAAGAAGATTATGAGAGAGAAAGAAATACGTTTATTAAATAAGGAAAAAGAAAATAGAAAATTGTACATGAAGTAAGCGTACTTCTACGCAGTAGAACGAAAAATAAATAACGCTCGCA